>NC_025694.1:12696180-12702476 GCF_000633955.1 Camelina sativa
TGAAGACAGTTTAATCTTGATTATACAAATGAGTAATTAAATCAAGTAAAGGTATAAAGGTACCTTGGAGTTGCCATGGTGTGGAAGATAGTGATCAAAGAGGGAACGTAAATGGTAGACCAAGATGGGATGTAAATTTCAGGGAAGAAGACACTTGTTGGCACAACAATACAGTAGAAGAAGAATGTCAAGAAGTGTACTGCCACTTTCCTTACGAAGAAAAAGCTGTAGATCACATAGAACTTCTTCCATACTGATACTCTCTGTTCCAAATTAATTAAATATTAATTAGCCAAACTGATTTAATATACGACACCGTACATATCACACTACTCCAGTCCCACGGATGTGGAGACTCTAACGGTCTAACCAATCAGTCACCGAAACGTATTTTTCTAGATGACCCACCAGTTCAAACAAGACAACCTGCTTATCACTATCAGGGTCCTATTCATCTAGAGACAACAAAAAGAAAAATCTAGTACTAATTTCATTAATACAAAAAAAAAAAAAGAACACAGGACCATTCAGTCACTAACAGGAGGGGCCTGAACGAAGCAAAGTAACAAAAAAGGACCTTATTGTGAATGATCTCCATCGTCATCTTTCTAAATAGATTCGCCGGGCCACAGGACCACCTATGTTGTTGGAATCTGTAGGCCTTGAATTTGCTTGGAAGCTCGTTTCTCACCTGCAAACCTCCAAATTAGCCATTCATTGTTTTTGTTTGTGATAGCAAAAGGAGAATAATGTATTTATTCTTGTGGCTTCGCATGGTTTTGAGTGGTGTAACTTTACTAACTTTCTCATATATATAAACATGTGTTACCGTGAGGTCGTTAAGGTAGACAAATTTCCAGCCGTGAAGACCAACACGAACAGCCAAGTCCATGTCCTCTACGGTGGTCCTTGATTTCCATCCTCCTGCTGCGTCCAGTGCCGATATTCTCCATACACCCGCGGTTCCTAAGATTTATTTATATGTATTTGTCATGGTCCCAAACATCTGAGTCGTATGGCCAATTAGTTATTCGCCTACATGGTATTTAAAATGGGTCTAAACTGAAAAATCTATGGGGCCAAATTATAACCGCACATTCCCTTAATAATAAGTGAAAGTGACTACTATACTCTTCTTTGTATACTTCCTCATTTCCTTGTTAGTTTCCTAGCTAAACTATCCTCTCCCGGCCCTTAGATTATATGCTGGTAATCGTTGGAGTTCGTCGTCGTTGTGGATTGATCCCAAAAGAATTTTTATAGATATTTGATACTTAAGTTGGCTTTACCATGCGTAGGTTTATCAGTAGCTTAGTGCGTGGTTCGTGACCCTTATATTTGGCTATTCTTATCATCATTTTTTTATAGAAATTATATGTTATTTAAATACGGTTTGGAAATTAATTCATACCATTAAACCCAAAGAAAGCATGTCTAGTAGACCCTGATTCTTGTTCGACCTTAAAATGGTAGTTTAGGGACATCTCTTGCATCCTCGTCATCAAACATTTGTCCGCGTTCACTGCAAGAAAATCTCCGTTCATTAATATTAAAAAGCCTAAAGATCTCCATAATTGCATGGATCAGAACCAATTAATTCATAATACATATGTTTGTAAGCATATACCAAATATCCATCGAGCCTGAACTAGAGCAACCTCAGGGTTGTGGACGAGAAACGGGATGGTGCGGGTAAGGTAATCGGGCTCAGGTTGGAAATCGGCATCGAAGACAGCCACAAAGTCGCATTGCTTGACGTAGGTATGCGTAAGAGCTTCTTTCATAGCTCCGGCTTTGTAACCGTTCCGGTTATCTCTCCTTTCACACCTTATGTTTATGCCTTGGCTTTGCCATTTTGCAATCTCTACGTCCACACCTTCCTGTTCCCTCTTTCAAATTTATCATACTATACAATATATATGCATCTAAATATGTACGCGCGTAATGCAACGAATCGTCGTATTATTTTATTTAATCAATGTCATAATGTTAATTAAATGTTAGGCTCCCTCTTTCAATTATCATACTATACAATATATGCATCTATTATATTATTTAATCAAAAACTTATGATAATTGAATTGTACATAAATAAGGTACACTTATATTTTCCATTTATACAATTGATTTTCTATCTGACCAATTCTATCTTTTATCTATTTGGCCAAAATCGACACATTTGAATTGTGTTGGTCACTTTAAGCGACCAATTTTAAGAACATTGCAAAGTTATATATATATATATATATATATATATATCTAACAAGCTACGTACTTACTGATCTCCAAAAAAACAAAAAATAAGCTACTTACCCTTACGTCCGGATCCGTAGAATCATCTACAACTTGAACTACTAGACGGCTCGACGGCCAAACCAAACTGCAAACTGCCGCTATAGATAATTGATAGACCTACAACGAACCATAGATCAGGTATCATCAATCTGTGATAGGTCCCGTTATAGATATTAAGATATAGCAGAGAGTTTAATTAATAAAGGTATTTTATATATATACCTCCTTTTCATTGTACATTGGTATTTGGATAAGAACCATTGGGTAGTTATCGGGTCCAACCTCGACATCTGCTAGCATGGCCTCCCATTTGTACACTTTATGGGGTTTACGTCTAAATAACTTAACGAAGAGTATGACAAAGTTCATGTAAAAACTCTCGAAGAACACTATGATGGATAATACCAAACACATAACCACCAAACACTTGAAAACGGGAACTAGTACAACACTCCTCGTTTTTATCCACAAATATTGCATATGGAACCATTCAGACGACTGTGCAGCATTGTTGTCTGCCTCAAGCCTCTGTTGGGCTGCTGCTGCATCCTCTAGACTCCATCCATTGAACTAATTCATGCACGAGAAATAAGTATTTAGTTAACGTACAGCAAATAATAAATTATTTACTTATAGAGAGGGGAGCTATGAGTTACCAGAAGTAAGAGGAGACTAAGAGTNTGATCTCCAAAAAAACAAAAAATAAGCTACTTACCCTTACGTCCGGATCCGTAGAATCATCTACAACTTGAACTACTAGACGGCTCGACGGCCAAACCAAACTGCAAACTGCCGCTATAGATAATTGATAGACCTACAACGAACCATAGATCAGGTATCATCAATCTGTGATAGGTCCCGTTATAGATATTAAGATATAGCAGAGAGTTTAATTAATAAAGGTATTTTATATATATACCTCTTTTTCATTGTACATTGGTATTTGGATAAGAACCATTGGGTAGTTATCGGGTCCAACCTCGACATCTGCTAGCATGGCCTCCCATTTGTACACTTTATGGGGTTTACGTCTAAATAACTTAACGAAGAGTATGACAAAGTTCATGTAAAAACTCTCGAAGAACACTATGATGGATAATACCAAACACATAACCACCAAACACTTGAAAACGGGAACTAGTACAACACTCCTCGTTTTTATCCACAAATATTGCATATGGAACCATTCAGACGACTGTGCAGCATTGTTGTCTGCCTCAAGCCTCTGTTGGGCAGCAGCTGCATCCTCGAGACTACCTCCATTGAACTAATTCATTCATGCATGAGAAATAACTATCAGTTAATGTACATTAATAAATAAATTATTTACATATAGAGAGGGGAGCTATGAGTTACCAGAAGTAAGAGGAGACTAAGAGTGGTGTCGTATAGGAAGAGGAAGGGCTTCAGAAATAGAGACATAGCTAGTTGCTGCTCTATAACTGAAGCTCGATCGACAGAGGAGAAGTGATGGACTTGATATTTTCTTTCTTTCTTGTCACAAAATGACCCTTTTTATTGACCTATTTTTTAATTGTCATGTATTTTTACTATTCACTGGTTTGTACTTTTTTTTGTTGTTGTTGTGTGTGAAAAAATTGACTGGTTTTGTCTCCTTCTCCAACTTTCTAATTTTTCTTTATTTTTTTCCTCGCATTCTAATTTCAGTGGACGAGGGCGTAAACGTTATCGCAGCTTCTCTAAGCTGGTATCCACAGAAGGGAACGCAACAAAAAGGAATAATTTCCTCCTCATAATTTTTGTTTAGATTTTTCCACGTGATTCATGCATGCATTTTATTAGTTGTATTTTGTAATCTACTGACGTTCCAGTACGCCTATTCGTTGTATGTATTTTTGTAATTACATTTTTACTTGTACTATTTTTAAAAAAAAAAAATATATCAATCACACATGAATTAGCATTCATGATTGATATTTTGCCAATTAGAAGTGGGGAGAGTTTAGAAAATAAACATCAATCAGAGGAATGCGCTAAATAGTCTCCAAACATTCTTTAAAAACTAAAACTTAGATTTTGATATGTAGTAGTACTAATAGCTAGGAGATTAGTTTTTCATATATATTAGTAATCAAATGCATTATATGCATATATTCAATATTTATATACAGAAAAAGACCTTCCAAAATGGGCTCATATATATGATTTTTTTAAGGTTTAGATGTATTTTATAATGAAAAGACCCGTTTGACCAAAAAAAACAGTGAAAAGACCCTATTTCTATAATAAATATAAATGGTATATTTTAACTCTCTTGAAAAAGTGGCTATTTTTTTGTAATAATATACATATTTTAGGATAAAAAGATGCATGTTTTGTGTAAAATAATTTCAGTAGAAAATGGCAAATATAAATATAACATCTAAGTATCTAACTCTTATTTTCAGAAAATATTGCTATAAACTCAATCCCGACTAATCCAACGAATATAAAAGCATGACAAGATTTTAAACTGACCAAGCATAAATGAAAAAGTTTCTGAAAAATCAAAGTCGGAAAGAAGAAGAAAATAACGCGAGTTAAAAACGATCATACTCCATTTTTTTTTCCAACTAATTACCGCTTGGTTTTTATTTTATTTGTTAATTTTTAGTTTCTTTTTGTATTTTTATCAGTTTAGAGATATAATCGTTTCACTTGTAAATCATTGTGTCCTTTTTGTTTTGTTTATTTCATAAAAAGTTGTGAGTGTAATTCACATCCCATGTGCGTCCCAATTGCCTTGCCCCCTGTATTTTTAGCAATGGAAAATTAAATGAACTTATATGGTATAGATTTACTACAGTCGATCAGTACTTTCAAATGAATGACCAAGTTATCTTTTTAAACAATTTTTCATGATTACTTAGTATTTTAGTAATAATTAAATAAAATTAGTCAATGATGTAGCAGTCACCAACTATCGAATTCATAAACCGATATATTCCACATACATAAAAGTTAGATTAAGGTGTTAATGATATCAGTACTGAGAATTCTGTTTCACAAATTCGCTAAATTTAATTTAATTATACATGAGCCTCTAATAATTTGGGGAGTAGAAGCTCATGTATCACAGTTTATAAAAAGCGGAAACTCTTTAAACCCTATGAATGGACTATCTATTAGGGCCTAATCATTTTCTTGGTTTAGTTCGTCGTCATTAAGAGGAAAGAAAAGGTACGTTTTGTGTGTGGCTACGGTAACATCACAGAAATTGTTTCAGTTCTTAAATAATATGAAATAAGTAAAAATGTTAGAGCGGTCTAAAATGATGTGATTGTGACTTCCAAAGGTGGGATGCAGACATAGTAGAAGAGGAGATGCAGATTCACATGCACCCAATAGTATTTCGAAAAGTCATGTCAAATTTGGACAGTTTTGAATATACTCCCAATGTTATGTGCAAACTATGCCTCCTTTTTTTTTTTCTGAACTCAAAAGTACAAAAGAAAATTTTGTTTCTCTTCTAAATATTGTTCAAGTGAAACCACAAATGTTTGGGTTCTGAAGCTCTTGGTTACATGGGCTTTGGTTGATACTTTAATGGGCTTTTATAAGCCCAGTAATCGGTAAGATATTTTTCTTCCACGACTCGGTGTTCTCGTTATTTTCTATTATTAATTTAATAAACGGCTGATGTATTGCCAAAGCAATGATCTAACGGCTGAGAATGACTTATATCAAAAAATATGTGAGAGAGGAACAGTCTGATCATCTCTGTACCCACCACGCGTTCATAAACTCTCTCTCTCATTCCGCAGACAGAAGAATAAAAAAAAGGATTTGAGACAATTCTAAATTTTTTTACTGGTTTGTTTTTTTTTTAGAACAAGCAAAAAAGAGAAGCGAGTTGCTTTTGACCACCAGCTTTATTTGTGTTTTGTCTTAAAAAAGATCAGATTTGGCTAGGGTTCTTTCTTGCAATTTCCATCTGGATTCTAGCCAATTTCTCTTTTCAAAATTTAATCTTTTTCTCTCTTTTTTTTTTTTTTTTTTTG
>NC_025694.1:12703231-12725756 GCF_000633955.1 Camelina sativa
ATCTTTTTCTCTTTTTTTTTTTTTTTTTTTTGGTTTCCCCTATTTTTATCTTCGCATTATCTGCTCTGAAGCCTGAAGGGTTGTGAAAAAAGAGAAGATTTTTGTTCTTTGGTAAGTTCCGAATTCGTCTTTGGATTTGAAGCTCTGCCTTTTGTGGGTCTGTGTTGGATCAATCGACGCAAAAAAATAGTGATGCTTAGGAAGATATGATCTTATCTATATCTCTGGTTATAATTATTACTGGGTTTCGAGTTTGTGCTTAAGATGTTAACTGTGAGAGAAGGTCTTCAGAAACAAGTTAAGATTTTGATTGGGTTAGCGAATTTAGGGTTTGGGGGTTATAGGGGATTGCACTCTAGGTTTACTAACCCTAACGGGTCTCTAGAACCTGCGAGCTCTGATTTGCTTTTGATTAACGAAAGGAGGAACCTTTCTGTCGTTGGTGCTGTTTCTCGAACTTTCTCTGTTCCTTCTGTATCTGGTCCAGCCTTTCAGGTCTGTGGATATCACATTGATCTTTTGCTTTCGGACCCCAGTGCGAAGGCTCCGGGGAAATCAATGGCTAGTTTAGGTTCTAAATCCTTGTTTGCGGATCGTCATTCTGATCTTCTTGTTTCGAAGCGTTTTGGTGTTGGTATGGTATGTGGAGACGGTCCCAACCGTGGAAGAATCAGTATGAGACTCAGAGGGAAAGATCACTCTGAAAAGTCTACGATCTATGCGTATTTTGCTTATAGAGGTGCCAAGAGATGGATATGCATGAATCACCAAAGAAGAGGATTGGGATTTAGAGGCTTGCATAGCTCACTATCTAATCGTTTATCAGCTGGGAATGCTCCTGATGTCTCGCTTGATAACTCTGTCACTGAGGAAGAGGTTAGAGATTCTTCTGATTCTGTAGCGGCTAAGCTTTGTACTAAGCCTCTGAAGCTTGTCTCGGGGTCGTGTTATCTACCGCATCCTGATAAAGAGGCTACTGGGGGAGAGGATGCTCACTTTATCTGTGCAGAGGAGCAAGCGTTGGGCGTGGCAGATGGTGTGGGAGGTTGGGCAGAGCTTGGTATTGATGCAGGTTACTACTCTCGGGAGCTTATGTCTAACTCAGTGAATGCAATCCAAGACGAGCCTAAAGGGTCGATTGATCCAGCAAGAGTGTTGGAAAAGGCTCACACTAGCACAAAGTCACTAGGGTCTTCAACAGCTTGCATCATAGCCTTAACCAACCAAGGACTTAATGCAATCAACTTAGGAGATAGCGGGTTCATGGTAGTCCGTGAAGGGCACACGGTGTTCCGTTCACCGGTTCAACAGCATGACTTCAACTTCACCTATCAGCTGGAGAGTGGAAGAAACGGCGATTTGCCAAGCTCGGGTCAGGTTTTTACTGTCGCTGTCGCTCCGGGAGACGTCATAATAGCTGGAACGGATGGGTTGTTCGACAACCTGTACAACAACGAGATCACAGCCATAGTGGTTCATGCGGTGAGAGCCAACATAGATCCTCAAGTAACAGCACAGAAGATTGCAGCATTGGCTCGCCAAAGAGCACAGGACAAAAACAGACAAACTCCATTCTCGACAGCAGCACAAGATGCTGGCTTTAGATACTACGGAGGTAAGCTTGATGACATTACAGTTGTTGTCTCTTATGTGGCGGCTTCGAAAGAAGAAGGAAAACGTTGATGAAGAGACAATTAGAGACGTGTTGATGTATTGAGTTTTTAAGGTTTGTGTTTTGCAGAGACCTCTCTTGTTTTGTTTGGTGGTGGTTTGTGAGCATTCTCCTCTGATTATATTTGATTTTTTTTATATATATGTAAATAAAAGAGAAAGAGTCCTTGAGTTGGATTAGTCCTTGATTCACACCCACCGACTCACTCAATCTGTTAACACGCCCACAGTAAAAAAGCCAGTGGAGTCTTTTTTGTCACATGTTTTACCTTTTTAAGACTTTTAATTTCTCTCTTCTCTATCCAATCCAATTAATAAATCCGTCGAAGTGGCTTCAATCATGATTTTGTTTTGCTAAAGTTTTTAACATCTTATAGTTAAGCTTAGCCCTTCAAGTTGACCAAAAAAGGGGTTAGGTCTCAACTTACGAGTCAATTTGTTCTGAGAAAGATAAAGTAACATAACAAATATGAATAAAATTTACTTACGATGGAGTGGAGTATTGTTCCTTAATTGCAATCAAGCAGCGACAAGCCAAAATATTACCAACAACCTTAGCAATTTTTGAAGGGTATATTTTGTATATGTGAGACACACATAAGTTTAGAACCAACTACAGCTTTCCTCGTAGCCTCAAACATGGATTGTCTTCATCTACTGTCACCAATATTGCGACTCTTTCGGTTGGTAATGTGAGGTGTAGATCTTCAGTGTGTCATCTCATCTGTCAAGCTTTGAGTATTCTTCAGACTGTACATGATGTTAGTTAGTACAAGTATGCGCAAATGTACCTTTGGATAATAATGGACACACCTGCACCTGCTCCTGCTCCTGGAGTTAACCAAAAACATACTGTTTCTAATGGTCACACCACCAGTTCCTAACACCCGTATTAGGAAAACCAAAACGGGTAAAACGAGATCGTTGGTCCCATTGGAGCTATATATATTATATATATCAAGAATATATTATCACAATAATACAAATTCAGATTCATGTCAACCTGATCTGATCAGAAGTGCTTAAGTAACTTGTTCACATTGAAAAGCAACAAAAAGATCCCAAGAGCATATGCATATATAGTTTACTCAACAACCGGACAAAAAAGAGAATATCACCTCAAATGAAATTACGCAACAGAGAACACCATCCATAAAATAGATTAAATGTTTTGATAGGTTAAGAGAAAAAAAAACAAAGACTCACTAAATTCGAAACAACTAGTCTATATATGTTGAGGTGGAAAAAAGAAAGGGGTTCTGAATGCAGAATTACCACCACTGTATTCGCCTACAGCCAGATCGACATGCCCGGTTTCGTAGGAGTCATAGAGTTTGACGCAGTTAGTGGACACCCCGGGAAAGGAGCTAGCAGGGACACAGAAAGGTTCAGAAATTGAGAGGAAAATGCAGAGGTCTCCAATGTCTTGAGTGTAAACAGCGTTTCCTTCTTGGTCAAGCTTGAACACCATCAACGCTGTTGTTTTCAAACCTTCTGAATCCAATATGGGAGCAACAGGGTGGATGATGTTAATGGCCTTCCTGAACAACTTAACCAAGAAAGTTTCACCGGTTGTTGGCGACTCCACCAAGTGTTCGCTGGGGCAACACGAATGCAAAAGCTCGCGTTTGGTCTTGGTCAGCTCAGGAAGGTTTTCAAATCGCAGCTTCTAGAACTTTGGAATGTGGTTCACGAGATCCCATGATCCTATGAGGTGGCCTCCAGATGCGGGTATGCGAAACATGCCATCTTTCTTGGAGAACATGACTCGGGAGGAGTTGAAGCAGGGGTTTTCGATTCTAATGTTGATCCACTCGGAGTTGCTTTGAGCGGGTCTGCAAAAGCTAATTAACCAATGGTATTTTGCTAAGTTAAGACAGAAAAGGTAGTATCATAAGTATCTAATGTTGATCCACCGATTCTAATTTTGTTGCATCTTAATCAATGTACAATAAGTATCATAACTCTACACATGTTATACGACCGGTTTTCACATTTTCACATTAAAAACTCATTTTCAACTCAAACTTTTTCAAAACTTGCTTAGAATAAAATAATTTCTTTCAAAAGTTTCTTACTAAAATCAACTTTTTCAAAACTTTCTTAGAAAAATATCAAATTATTTAAATATTTTCTTAGCAAAATGAACTTCTTTCAAAACTTTCTTATAAAAAATCAACTTTCTTTCAAAATTTTCTTAGCAAAATCAACTTATTTCAAAACTTTCTTAGAAAAAATCATCTTCTTTCAAAACTTTTTTAACAAAATCAACTTCTTTCAAAATGCATCCTACGACATCCTTTTACAATTGAGGGTATGGAAGATGGTCGACGTGCTTACACATACCTGTACCAAAACCTTTCAAAATTTAAGGATGCATCCTTCAAAGATGGTCCATGTGCTTAAACGTGTTTTTCAAAACTTTCTTAAGAAAAACAACTTCTTTCAAAATTTCCAAAATGCATCCTTCAAAAATTGCATCATCCAGTTTTCTTGGGGGGGGGGTTTGTGGGTGGTTCAGGACTTGAGAGAGATTCAGAAGCGGTAGGAAATCTCTCTTTCAAGTTTAAGGATGTTGGGGTGTCCAAAAGTTTGATCAAATGTGGTCAAAGCAGAGGGCATAATGTGGTGAAGAAGATCAGTGAGAAAGAAGAGAAAGAAGAAATAGGCGAAAAATATCTTACGCTTAAGTTTAACAACGATGTATGCCTCTTTGATGTTGTGATTGCATGCATGAAGGAAGAGTTTTACCTACCATATTAGGGAGCTTTGTACATGAAAGAAAAGAGATGGAAGGATCTCCTCGTAGGAGCAATCGATAAGGTCTTCAGTGGGCGATATCCATATAAAGTTGAGGGTATGGAAGAGGGTGAACTTGCTTGTGTATCCTAAAGAATACACATACACCATCGACGACATGATTTTGAGATCAAAAAAATTCTACCATATCATGGAAGAGAAGAATGAAGAAGAAGTGGAGAAAGAATCGAAGAGGAAAGATGAGGGAAAGAAATGAAAGAGACGGGAGGCCGAGGAGAACGAGAAGTGAGAACAAAATATTAGGTTACTTAAATGATTTATTATGAGAGGAGTCTTTTAATTATGTTGTTTATTTTTGGACCTAATAGCTACTATACTAGTATATGTTTACACTTCGGTAATAAATATGGAGAAAGACACTTTAACACATATTTTCTATGTTTTATTCATTTGAGACACTTTTGAGATATGAGTTAGCCTTATTCTAATGATGATTGTGCTCCCATTTTACAAAACCAGAAGTTGATCTCTCGTTAGAAAAATGACCTTTCTCTCTTTTACATCTATTTTCATTTCTTATTTTTCTCTTTTTCTATCTTCTTTCTCCAGTATTTTTTCCGAATGTAGTTGTTAATCTAGTAAGATTTTTTTGTACATTGTACTATAGTTATTATTTCTCTACATTTTATTTTTAACATCCATTTTAGGTATAGAATTGTATTTTTTAATAATCCATTTTTATTAAACATTCGTTTGTTGATTGGTAGACGGTTAATTATGATTATGACATGTATAAAAAGATACAATAAACAAGAAATAAAATAAAATTTTGGAAATTTAAAAAAAAAAACAGTGTTGTAAAAATTTTCGCTAAGAAAACATTTATATGTGTGGATGAGAATGATGGACAAAATAAGCTAGCAAAATCAAATCAAATCGTGTTTAAAAAGTGTGATAGAATGATATTGAGAAACTTAAAGTGTGTTAGAGTGTACATTTCTCATAAATATGATAGAGTTTTTTTTAATTATGTTGTTTATTTAGGACCTAAGAGCTATTATATTAGTAATATGTTTAGACTTCAATGTTTTATGATTAGGTTTTTCTCTTTTTTCTTTTATGTGATTATGTGGAGTAAGATTAGGTTTTTTTCTTTATCACCCGGATTGTGTTTTCAAATATAATAACCCTAAAAGAAAAATAGAAAGAAAGAAAGAGAAGTTGTCAATCAAAGTCATGAACTAGTCGGGTCATTGCTCTGTTTACGGTTGTTGCTCTGTTTTTACTTTTTATACAGGTTACATTGATATTGTGGAAATGCTTTTATTTTATAAAATCAGTCGGAACAAAAAAGAAAGAACTAGTCAGGTCTTAAGTTTTTCTTTAGAGTGTTTCTCTACATGTGATTTGTACTACTACTGATGCCTCTGCAAACTGTGTATGTAAACTTTTGAATCTCCAACTAACATACCTGCACTGACGGTCAAAGTTCTCTCATCGTAATTTAAGTTTAATTTAGTACACGTTTAAGCGCATGATCTTGATCTTTAACATCAATTAATGAACCATAACTATCAATCAATGGAGAAGGATCTACTTGTAAAGCTTATACTTTTTAACTATTGAACTTAGGCCTCCTCGTTGGCTAAAAAAAAAGAGTCGAACAGGATCGGAGAGCTATTCAGACATAAGTTGAAAATGGTCTTACAAAAATAGTCAAGAGAGAGTATGTGTGATGATGAGCTCGCTGTTTGAAGATAAATTTAAGGACGCTTGGATTCCTATGGATGAGGGACCTTCCACTCTCACTGTGACTGGTTTCTCTAGTAGCTTCACTCCTTGCTTCCAATACCTTTCATCTGTACGCAGACAATTTAATCAAAACGTTTGCTTTAATCTCATAACTGCTAATTATTCACCCTATAGATCATGCAATCCCTGAAACTAACATGTTGGAAAAGCCAGTCCTTTGCTAAAACACATTAAAGGACAATCCATCAGCAACTTCCTTTAGTTGTCAAATTAAATCCAAATCACAGGGTAACCGTAAGCATTAGCCAACAACTATTTCGATCCCCTTAAGAGCAATAAATGATTGGCCAGTGCAAAGAGTTGTGAGTATTGTACCTGGTCCTGTTGAGATCACGGTTGAGTTTTCCTCATCCATCACCCAATCCATCCACAATGCGATTCCATGGCATACACCAGATTTTATAAACTCCATCTGTTTGCAAGTAAAAAGCATTTCTTAACATCATTAATCCAAGTTATTTGTACTAATGATGCAAAACTGCATGAATCTGAATCTCCAACAGACATACCTCAACTTCCCCAGAACATGGACCTGTGATGGGCTTGGTGAAGTCAAACTCCATGACTGTAAATTCCTTGCTAAGTTTCTGAAAAAAATCCAAGAAAAGGAACAATCTTTACATTTCCCAACGTTCGTCAATACATAAATCTAAGAATTGTGTTTACCTTTGTCTCTCCACATTGCCAGATAAAAAAGGGCAAACAAGGACTGTCTTTACCAGTAGGTAGATCACCGCACCCCCCTAAGGTTGTATTGACCAGAGCATGGTCAAACCCTTCTACACTACCAAGGCAACAGCGGCTCTTCCAAAGATCCTGCACCAGAAGCCAATTAATAAATATAGAAGCAAACACTCTCTGTTTAATATTTGCTAAGAAACGATACAGTACTTACAGGAAGATACATAGCACAACCTCTCAAAACTCCCTTATACGGCATTACCACTGCATCTTCTGACAGGACAGAATCACAAAGAGTTCTGTCTTTCCTTCACGCATACCAGAAAGAGAATCAGGCTATTGTTAACAAACTGGCTTCTTTGACAAAGCTAAATGACCAACTCAATAGCAACATTTACCAGAATCTAAGGTTCTGCCACGGAAGCCCACTTTCAAGCCCGTAGAAATATGGCTCTCCAATCAGCAGATCAATCTGTCGACAAAGCATAGGGACACTTATCAAAATGGAACCCAAAAATCATTCAGAAAATTGGATGACTAAGCACAAGGACTGAACGAAAGGGACATAACTTTTCAAGAGTCCAACAACAAGCCATAATTTTATATGAATTTTGAATATGAAGTACATCTTGTGAAAGTGTACCTTGCTTGGATACGCTTCGGCCAACTTTGACTTTACTTCTCTGAAATATTCAAAACGATCTTTTGAAAAACCATTTGAATCAGCAACGGCTTCAAAGTATCTGGCAGCATTCTCTTGCAGCCCAGGTGACAGTGATATCACCCGTGATCTGTTGGAGGCATGCAGAGCCATAAGTGGTAATAGAAGACTATCATCAATGACGAGACATTGTGGATTAGAATTGCCCTGTAACTGGAAAAGAGAAGAAGAACCATTAAAGTGTGCACTGGAATGTAGAAGAGAAATAGTATAGTGTTTTTCTTCATTAGCATCAACAAGTCAAAATATCACCACAACCTTGTGCAGTTTTCAGAGGAATACTTTGTAAACGTAAGACAGACAAAGAAGTTTAGAACGTACAGCGTTTCTTGTGGCCTCAAACATGGATTGCCTGTATCTACTATCACCATATATTGCGACTCTTTCGGGTGACAATGTGAGGTGTAGATCTCCAGTACTCAAAGGAGAGTGTGTCATCTCATGTGTCAAGCTTTGAGTCTTCTTCAGATTGTACAAGATGTTAGTACAAGTATGAGCAGCATGCAAATTAACCTTTTCTCCTTTGGATAAGGACACACCTGCTCCTGGAGTAAACCAAACACACTGTTTCCAGTGGTCACACCATTCCCTAACACCTGTATTAGTAAAAAACAAAATCAGAATTGGTAAAAATGAGATCAAGACATCTTGGATCCCAATGGAGCTGAATGTAATGCAAGTCTGTGGAGAAAAGGGATTCCTCTACAACCAGTAACTACACATAAATTACACAGGAAGGTATAATTCACCTATCTCAGGACTTGAATCTATCCATCTCGGAGCGGTAGAGTAGAAGATTGTTCCTTCACTATCAAGCTGCAGCACCCACCTGAACCCAAAAAAAAAAAAAACGATTCCTCATATCATACTGGGAAAACAGGACAGATCTTGAGCCCTTTGCCTAGACATCTTAGCATATATATGCATCACCAAAAAGAAAAAGTATTTTTTTCATTGTAGAGAACTAACTACACCGCTATTGCGAAGATATAAGCAGTTAAAACGCCCCAAAAAGGAAAAGAAGAAAGACAGTAAAGGACATATTACCATGAAATTATAGCATGAACACTACCCGCGGTTGTTGCTTCTATGTGCACATCAAGCTCTCCATTACTTTCTGGCCGTTTCCAAAAGTCAAATTCAAATACTTTGACGGGGTCTGACAACTGGATGAATATATGAACTGAGTGTATAAACTAAAAACGCTTATTGCAAAACTGCAAGGGAAAGTTTAGGATAGTAGTACCAGTTTGATATCTTTCTCAATAGCATCGACATGCATGCTATACTGTTGTGACTTGATACCAAATAGACTCTCTAAGCCAGGAGGAACTAGACGAACACCATCAGATATTTTAGCCTCGTTATTTCGTAGATTGTGCATGTTACATAAGAATTCACTTTCAACAAGCTTCACATTGTAAAGAAAAAGAAGCAGAGAGATTCAATCAGGCACTCAAGATAAACAATGAAGACAAACCACAAATTCCGATAAAAACACAAGGACAAAAGAGCTCATGATAGATCAAGAAACGAACCTGGCAATAAGTAGTAGCTCGGTATGGCACTGTTTTTGGATTGTCAACGAGCAACATGTCATGAGCATGTTGCAAACTTGGGATCAGACCTTCACCAAGTAACTCAGAGTCCAATATTTCACTTACCTAAATGAAAGAAGAGCAATGAAAGAAACTTATATTTCGTCTGAAATTCACACTGAAAAAAAAGTATGGATCTTTGAATTACTCACAAGAACGTCAGCTCGTGAAGCAATGCCTGATCCAACTTCAATCTCATCAGATCGTTTGTTGATAAGGTTAATGTTCTTCGTCATCCCATTCTTATGCAAAACCTTCCTCATAAGCTTAACCATCGGTAAGTAGGACTCACACGCCGTCACTATTCCTTCTTCTCCCATTGCTCTCGCAGCCATCATCGATAACAACCCAGTTCCAGCACTATTAACACACACACACACACACACAAATCTCACATTCTCCAAGTCAAAATCAATTCAATCTAAGTGGTTTATAAAAGGGACACACTAATCTTGAATAATGGAAAATGAGAAGAAGTACCCAATGTCAAGGACATGGCAAGGTTGAGTGACCGTTCTCTCAATGGCGAGACGATAAGCTCTGTTGCGGCGAGTATCATTAAGCATGTCGAGATACGACGTCGTGGCGAGGAGGCCGTCTGAGGATGTTCCCGGTTGGTCATTGTCTTCGATGACAACCCACTCGGATTCGCCGGTGAGTGGGTCTTGTCTGAGCTGGAAGACGCGTTGACTAGACTGAGAGCTCATTGTTCGAGCAGAGAAGACGGAGCTTCTGAGGCGAGTCCGAAGGAGATAAAGGTTTTGGGAAGAAGTGAAGACAGAGCCGACGACATTAACGCCGTTTTAGTCGTCGTAGTGAGAGGAGTTTCTCCGGCCTTTGTTTATGTTTGTTTTGTTGATTTAGGTCCTCATACTATTCTATTTATTGTAATTAAACCCCATAGTTTTGAAAATTAAAATTTCTTACCTCTGAATCTATTGAGAAACAAAACTGTTACAGGAATTGAGGGGTTAAATCATCAATACAAAATATTTGTGGGGGTTAAGATGGAAAGAACTCACACAACAACAACTTTCCCATTGCACCAACTCTGAGAAATCGAAATCCCAGTTTTCGAGTTACTAATTTGCTTAATAGTAAGAAACTTGCTATATACTTTCAAGTTATTACGGGGGAGGTATTGGAGGCGAGAATGTTAAAGAATTTAGTAGACATTTGAATTCCAGAGTTATTGGATTAAAATTTTTATCAAGTCTTTTAAATTCATCTGTTATTAGATTAAGTACTTTTAAGTAGTCTTTTAAATTATTTCGGAATCTATTGTTATTCAAGTCGTTAACTTTTCATTGCTATTAAATTCTAGTGTTATTGGATGTTATGTATTTTTTAATAGCAACTAGATTTAACTAGAATGTTAAAGAAATTGTTAGTGCAAATTGTGAAGAAAAAAGTCTGAGCTTTTAAGGTAGGATTTGGATAGTACTTTGAACGAAATAATAATAAAAAAAGGCCAGAAAACTCATGCAAGTTCTTCAGTACGATTCTTACAGCGGTGGTGCGGCTGGTTTGAAGGTTCTTTTTCTTGTCGCGGGATTGAGGTGAGCGACCAAAAAATTCAACGTCATGTCATTCATCACTGGCAATCGACGATACTTTACAGCGACACTTATTAATTATTTGATTCTAACTATAACGGGTGTCGCTAGTTTTCTCGGCGACTTGGTGAGTCGCAGCGTGTCCGATATTAACATTGGCGTTGTATACTCTTCCCAGATATTGCCTTCCAAAAACTTATTATTATAAAGCATTTTTTTGTCGCTACTTGTTGTTGCTAGCGACATGAATCCGAACAGGCTCTCTCTCTCTTTTGTACTGTTTCTCAAGCTGCTGCGTTATTTCGATTCCAACCATGCTTTCGGTCGATGTCGTTGTCTCCTCTCTTACATGATGCATTGATTTCAAAACTTTTGCAAATAGAGTCATGTATTCGTATGTGATTTACATCTTTTACTTCGATCTCTTTGTTCTCAAAACTAATTGGATATTGCGTACAGAGCATACGTCTTTTAAACATCGAGATATTGAAAGTGAGACTATTATTATTAAAAGAGGAACATTATTAGTATTTGTTTTAATTCAGACTGTGATTTGGTAAAAGTGTTACTGACTAAATATTCTTTATGGATATTCGAAAGATTAGTGTGAAGTTTGTGTTCTCATGTATCGGATAAGCTGATAAATATGGATATTCTAGCATGTTTGTTTTCAAATTTGAAATTACCATATGCTCTTATCAACTATATATCATAAAATCCCTAAAAAGTAGTATTTGTTACAATGATTCTTCTCCTATATAATATTGGAGATCCTTTCACTTCTCAAAAGCAAAACAAACAAATATCATCTGACAAAAACAATTTGAAGAAAACCACAGTCATCCTTCGTAAATTCTCTGTTTCAGTTTTATATAATTATTTACATTCCCATGTTAAGTCATTTCCATATGTTTTTTTTTTGTTTCTTTCTCTTTAGAATCAATGCAGGAGAAGAGTCCCACACAAAAGCAAAAACTAAGAAAGGTCCATACTTGGACATATGAAGAGAGTCAAGAGTTGCAGGCTATATTAGTTGAAGCTATCAAACGGGGGTGGCGTGACAAAAACGGTTCGATAAGTAAAGCTACGGTAGAGACAAAGATACTACCAATGCTAAATAAAAAGCTTAAATGCAATAAGACTTACACTAATTACTTAAGTCAATGAATTCTCTCTCCTAGTCAATGAATTCTCTAAGGAGAGAATATAATGTGTATTCTGAACTCTTACGCTTTAGCTCTGGTTTTAGATGGGATCCCATCATAAAACAATTTACAGCTCCAGATGATGTGTGGGCAGCCTACTTGTTGGTAACTCTCCTTTGGTTAACTTTCCCAACTTTAAATATATTTTAATCATGATTGATAAATAATAATTAATGTATGATGTTTTTTCAGGGGCATCCAAGGCATAAAAACCTGAGGACCAACACTTTCGAAGATTTTGAGGATTTGCAATTGATTTTTGAAACTGTTATAGCAAAGGGAAACAACACGTTTGGACTTGGTGGTGATTCAAATGCTGAAACTTTTGAAGTCGAAGATGATGATCTTCAAGCAAGAGATGATTTGGAGAATGACGACAAGGTGAATGAAGTCTCTGTTAAACCAAAGTTACCTACTAGGAAAAGAGCTAAATCCGGTCGTAATGGAGATCCATCAAATTCAACTAATCATGGTGAGTCTTGAGAGAAGGCACTAACTGAAATTGTTGGAGTTAGCACTCATATCGTAAATCTGATTCAACAAAGAGAAGAAAGACAACAAAGAGATTAGAAATTCATTGATAATATTTGTTTCTGTTGAATTTTCAATAAAATTGCTACGAGGATGAATGAGCGAAGGGGGTCTTCCCATTTGTTGTTGGGACTAGTCTACTCTTTTATTAAATTTTGTAACTATCTTTCTAAAGTTTACATCAAACTTCGGTAATTCGTAATTATTAGTGTCTAATATACACAAATCTGACGTCGATTGTAGTTAATAAATGCTGTATTGATTTCAACTTAAAAGAAAGTTAATTGGTTCAGAGGACAACGCGTGTCCAACTAGTATTGGTTGGAAAATTAATGAATTTCGTTATCTACAGCGAAGGTAATTTTATTATTCAATTCGGTCTGTTGTTTTCAATAACTTTCCATAATTTGGTATATATTTCATACACAAACTTTTAATTGTGAACTATATATGTGTATAGTTTACTGAAAATGTTTACGCTCTCTTTTATTCTTTGTGGTATGTATATGTAGGTAGCTATTGCACGGCTCGTCGTCACGGCTTTCTCCCTGGCACGGATCCTAATGGTACTAAATCACATATTCCCCCTTCTGCAAGCTTATATATATATGTTGTACTTATAAAAATGGTATTTAAATGGTGTTTCTACATCTACATCTTATGCACAAATAAAAGATCTTATGGTTACTATTACGATTTCAAGAGTTAAAAACTTAAAAACACAAGTTTGTGTATGAAGGATACAAAGACGATGATGGTTGTCTCATCTCTCTATCAAATTCCTCATCTACGGAAGTCTTTTTCCCTAGACAATTTTCTCAAAACAGTAATTTACAAATACAGAGTCGACGGCACTTCTATTGAGCGGTGTTGTCTTCTCATCAGCAATGCGTATACATGTAGTCTTCCTATAGCTTCTGGATAAAGGAAAGAACGAGATCTGTATGTACAGAAAAGAGTTGTGTATCCACGAATAGCTGGTCGCATCATATCATATAAGCCATACAGTCAGCAAAGTTCAGTCCTTATGGAAACTATTTTTGAGTATGAAGGCATCTAATGTGAATGCAAACCTTCATGAACGGGCGCTGTCGACTAGGAAAGGAGTCGATGAAACTTTCCTTCAGGAGAAGTGATACCTGAAAGAAAGAAAGGACAACTTTAAGCTTAACATAATAATATACTTGCGTGATGTCTAAAGTTGATAAAGAGGATACGCAAAACATATCTATTCTAAAACTAAGGAATGGGCCATAAGAAAGACGCCTTAGGCTGGAGATCTTTTAGTTGTAGATGAAAAAAAAAAACCTTATCGTTGTTGGATTGCACATTTGTTATGGTGTGTGACTGCAGATTAGAGCAAAGGGAATCCAGGTACGACCTTAGGACACCCAGGAAGCCTTTTGCAGCATCCACCTGTGGATAATCAAACACAATTGATGACAAGTGGTTAGAAATAGCACGTGACATGGCTAATCCCTAGAGAACAGAAAGAAAATAGACACAAGAAAGAGCGTCAGAGACCTGCACATCAGTACATTCATATACTGGTCTTTTCTTTGCTAGATAGCTTTCTCCAACGAGCTTTGAATGATAAGGACTTAGCGCATTATATAAGTCTCGATACTGAGGCAGCTGAGGCATACTTGGTGACTTAACCTGAAATGTCATTAGAATATAGACTGTGAACATGTGCAGGTGCTAGTAATTTTCCAAGGAAGATATGTAGCAGTTTCAATAAATCATATGTATAAGGAACTCATGATATACAAAGCTTTGTTATCAGAAATGTTGCTAAGAAGGATATTTTGCATTTTCAGAAGAACATAAAAAAAGCCGGTAACAGGAGATAATGATGGCAATTGGGCAAAGACAGAAACTGACCTGGTTCTTAAGAACATCCACTACGATAACATTTGTTAGTTTTGATTGAACTTCGCTTGTCTTGTTCTTTACCCCAACCTAGAATGAACTAGCTTGTTAAGCAACATAAAGAATTATGATACAGATCTTATAACATAGGAATCATGATCACAAACTCACTATGTATGGGACTGGGGCGTCCAAAAATTCCAACATATCATCTGGCAAAACCTGGAAATCAAGGCCAGTCATTAATCCTACAGGTTTTCAGTTGAAAAGCAGCAGTTGAAAATGCAGGATAATACCGGCATTAAAAGGCTCTGCCACCGAAATGGACGGATTACTGGGATAATTGATAGAACTGATGCTGCTAAGATTCCCTGTGTATTTCACATAAAAGACCAAAAAAACACAAATAAGTTAAGAGGAACATGCAGTATTAAAGATTGAAACAGTTGACTCAATAGATGATGTCACAGAGTATGTGCTTTACCAAATTAGAGCAGACAAACACAATCTGTTTCTCAAGTAGTGCTCCTGATAGGATCATCAGGACCTGCAAAGAAAAGGGTAATATCAGATTTTCAGGTAATTCTGTCCAAATGCAGGTAGCATCAGGAGATATTCAGGTAGCATCAGTAGAAAAAATCAATGGCAGCATCAGTAGAAAAAATCAATGGCAGTCACCAAAGAAATAATGCATTAGCAACATCATAAGAAACGAAGCATATAACGCATATGAAAACCATATGAGACCACCGGAAAACAAGAATATCAGATTACTACGAATCAGCATCACAGAAACCGCAAAGTCATGAAAAGAAAATACGGAAAAGCAAGAAATCACATTGTCAAGCCTCAGTGATCCACATAGCGAAGCAACAGCCCATGTAGATAGTGCAGCTGCTTCTTCCTCAGCCATGAGCGCATTGTGTGCCTGAAGACCAAGGAAGATAAGCGTTTCGGGACTGTCATATATATGTTTCAGATATGCAATGCAGCATATTATATGATTGTCAGATACAATACCTCCGCGAGTTCTAGACTAGTGCAGCATGATCTTAGGTCAATGGCTGATCCATGAGTATGGAGAGCCACCTCATCAAGTCTATGGTATTCAACCGGATGAAGATGCTCCAAAGGATGAAATGTAATAGTTGAACCTCTTGCTGGGCATTTTAATTGGTAATACTCGCATAGTATTTGCAACGACCCATTTTTTTTGGACTGGTAGAGATTTTATTACGTTAAGAGTGTTAGGAGTATGATGACGGCAGACACAACACAGGAAACTTCCAAGAGAGCAAAGTAGACGAACCTTTGCCCACTCAAGGATATCAAAATTACTGCTTGTGTCATTTTGACCAGAAAAGGATGCTTCATCTGTCTCCGTATCATCTGCACTAGTCCTAGAATGCCTCCTCTCACAAGGAGCAGCCTGAAAGCTGAAAAAGCAAGTTATATGCTTTGCAGCAGTTTGAAAGTCGAACCACTAATGCACTGTAATTAAGGTTTCAGCTCAACAAATTCTTTTGATCAACAGGTAATACTTTACAAATATGGTCAAAAAGATCATCGTAAAGACATGAGTACTGTTAGGCAATAGAGCTTGATGAAAAACAATCCAAAAATCTTAAACAGATATCTAACCAACAGACATGTTAAAGGATTGCTTGTTATGCGACCAATAGATGAAGGAAAGGATTTGGTGATGTACCTAGTGCTAGAATCAGAGATCTCATCCAAATAAGGGCACCGAAGCAGTGGGCCAGGATCTGGTAAACAACTTTCTATGCCTTGCTTAATAGGTGTTAAGGAATCATCAGCTTTGACGACATGGTCGTTAAACTCTGCAAAACCAGATGTCTTCTCAACATCTCTCTTTATTGGATCCACGTTGAGGTCAACTTTCTGATTCGCCTCACAAGTCCCATTATCAGAAATTTCGTCAGCTTTAGTGAGTTCTGAACCTGCTTCAACAGTTTGTTCTTTTGTCTCCCCAATGTCTCTTTGTTGGGATGATGAATCATTTAAGCTATCTTCATTGCTGAAATCTGTCGGAGGTTCTAAAGATGCACAACTGATGCCACTCATCAAATGCTCCAGTCTTTCTTCCAAGAAGATGCTACATCAAAAGGAGTATCAATGTGAGCACGCCTTCAAAAAGCGAAAACTGCAACAAGGAATTAAAGGAATTCTTGAAATATACAAGTCAAACACATTTGTGGGATGGTAAGATCCGTGCCATGATAGATTCTGTTTATGTCACACTAGAATAATCTAAATTGCATGAAGGCAAACAAAATTTCAGAAGTTCAATACATACCTATTTAATACACCAAAATGCAATTCGAAAAAAGGCAGTCGGGTAAGGATGCAATAGCATCTGCGAGTTGTCATAACATAGCGACTTAATGATGAGCAAGCAGGTTGTTCGTCCAAAACCGTGGAAAGCAATCTCGACGGCTTGTTCACTATCTCTTCCACTAGTAAGCAACATCCATACAAAGTCGAATTATCAGCAACCTGAAGGGGCAATATCACAGAAATGACTCATCCAAATAGAGAAGCTATAATGTAATAAAGGTTTTAAAACAAAGAGGGATTGTTCGACCAAGAAGATGCTTACCTGTAACCTAAATACAAATGAAACGTCACTTGGTCTAAGATGTTCCTGCAAAGTTAGCATCACCAGATTTTAAATTAGTGCATGTTTTCATATATAAATCTTAGCTTTCGAATTGAAGTTGGCAGTTGGCACTCGACACAATAATGAAATTCAAAATATTTTCCCAATATTACTAAACTGAATCCACTACAAAGATCAATCTTTACATCCACATTTCACATCAGGTAAGTACCTGACTGAGAATAATCTCACTCAACTCGCTCATGGAAGGAGTTCTCTCAACAGCATGGACCTGAAACCAATAGCCACCCGTATGAACTTAAAAGATATAACAAGTAAAAAGAAGGAATATAAAGTATGTTGTTCTTACATACAGTCTAGTAAATCATCAAGGGTAATATGCAACAGAAACAATTAGTCATCACGGGAGATCTACCAGAAAAAAAAGACTTGCATACTAACACTTTAAAAGAGCTTCAAAAGTGTGTGAATTTAAAAGTAGTTGTTATGTACTAGCGACGTATCATACATAGAGAACCAACATAAAAATTTAAACTATGACCATCATGCGCTATTACTAGACAATGCATTATGAGGAAATTTCAGCTCAGAAACGCGAGACACGTTTCTAAAATGTCTACATATACATTCTAAACCAGTTTCGAGTTTAAGGTTTGACCCATAGAGCAGCAGAAAATTAGTTACATATTGCAGAACGGAGAAGCAAAATAGGTAGGAAATGAGGAAAAATGAATTAAGCACCTCAATGCCTCCAGGAAAGCAAAATGAATGAAGATCCTTGTATTTAATTGGAGGCTGCTTATCGGGAGGGTACACAAGTAAGACCTGAAAATAAAGTAAAATACTTAGACTAAGAAGCTTGCAGATGAGGAAATAATATATAAAAAGAAGATACATCACCTGTGGTTCGAGACTGGGTTCTACACGGGAATGGTTTTGAGATACCAGTGCACTTCGTAATCTTCCAGAAGAGCCTTCAGATTTTCGTGCAATGTACTGCTTCTCAAGTGCTTGAATATCACAATTAGGATGAAGTCCAACCACAACAACGCTTTCAAAAAGCCTTGATGGATCTTTTAGTGGTTTATGATCCTGTTTGAAATAAGTTATTTTTAAAAAAACGTTTACATATCCATCAAAGAGAATACATAAGTTGCTTCTCCATTAAAAGAGAATACATAAGTCGCACCTGAAATTTCGCCCATAGACGCTTCTGGCTGGTCAAAACCTCAGGATTGTAGATAACACTCTTGGTTTTAGGAGTTTCATAAAAGTTTTTAACCGCTTTAGACACCTGCCTTTGTAGCCTCTCCAGAGGGCTATCACTACCTTCATCTTTGGAGGAAAAGACAACAGAAGGCCTTGGCGGGTTAATAGCAGAAGCAGCAGCAGCAAAAGCCATAGCGACATCTTCAGAGGTGGGCATGAAAAACGAAGCACCCCAGCTCGGACTACCACTTCCTTCCTCATTCTTGGCCATCACTTACTTTGACTACAACAAGACAATAATAACCATTATCATCAGTAACAACAACCACAATTGAGTGAGTATACAAACCAAATAAATAAGTGATTCAACTAAAACAATCTTGCCTAAAAAACAAGAGAGACTAAACTTTGTAAAGGATCATGCTTTATATATAATTTGACCAAGGTGGTCCATATTGGGGAGTTAAACAAGAGATAATATAACAGAAGAAAACTCAAATTGGGGGAAAAAAAAAAACTTATTATTCCAGAGGTATCTAAAGACAGTGATAGGAGGTAGGTGATGAGAAACTCTCTTGCAATATAAATCATAACACCAAAATTAAGCCTTTTTTAAGTGATTGATTAAGAATTAGTACAAAACATAAAGGGACAAAAAGCGACGTCGGTAAGACTGAAACTTAAATCCATCTGTTCAATTATTAGAGACTTGAAACCCTCTTAAAATCCTTAAAGCCTTAGATCGCTAAAGTATCAAATTAAAAAAAAAAATATATATATATATATATATATATATATATATATATACGGAATTTGAAGATACCTATCCGATAAGCTTATGAACATAAAACAAAAGTAACTTTTGGAATTAGAGAAAACAGAGAGTAGTAATCAGATAAACGAAGATAACAAAAAAAAAAGGTAAGAAGATCTCACCTACGCAAAACTTATTTGTCAAGCAGACAAAACGGACATAAGTGGAGGAGGAAGGAGAAGAAACCAATTGAAACTTTAGTGACCTAGGAATTAAAGGTTCTTCAGAGCTTTATCATGAAACAAACAAGGAGGAGGATGATCCTCGTGGGTTCAACTTTGAAGGGGTCTTTCTTTTGAGAAATTACAACAACCAAAAAAAGGCTGCGACCAGCGAGAGTCGAGAGAGACCAAAGAAGAGACGGTCAGTTTCTTTTCTTTCTTCTTCTTCTTCGTAATAATAATAATATTTACAAAAGAAGTTTTGTCGTTTTGTGTCGTGATGAATTGATGCTACTATTTGACCAATCATGACATAATGTGGGAATTTGCCTGTTGAAATACCGTTTCTACCCCTTTCGTTTTTTTTTCTTTCTTCTTTTTGCTAAATTTTTTTATCTATTTTGGCCAATTGCATACTGTACTACTTTCTCTTCTCTACGATGATGATAGCTTTGCTTGTTCACAAATATATAAAAATCAAGAGTTCTTCAGCCTCTAAAATCAATGGCAACTTTTCAATCTGAACCAAAAAAAACCGAGGATACATCAAAATTGAACACACATAAACAATCTCAATTTTTAGTATCTTATACATTTTAAGTATGCTATGGCCCAAAAAAGTCTAGTATCTATGGACAAACTCTACTCCTCTTCAAGACTAAATGAATGAGACTGCAAAAAAAGGAGAAATCGTGTTTGTATTCAAAACCAGTGAATGAGTGAGAGACTGCAAAGCAAGTTTGTGATCATCTTTCTAATAACCAAAAAAATAGGAAAAATCGTGTTTGTGAATTGTGATCAAAACCACAAAAACCAGTTTGTGATCAGCTTTTATCATAACCACACAAATGAGTCCTTTCATTTGTTCTCATCTTCCAAAGGTCTCTCTTGAATTGCAAAAACATTTTTACAAAACTGTTGCTAGGGGATAAATAACTCTCTGAGAGCAGGAAGCAATAATAAATGATTCCACTCACTAATTACATCCTTTCCATTTTTTCTATCTGTAGAAACATCTCTATACACACATATAGATAGACGACAAAAGGGGCATCTGAGATTGAGACGTGGAACCACCTTTGAATCTTTGCATCAAGTCTTCTTTGTCATCTTTTTGATTTCCATCACCGCCTGCAGGAATTTCACAAACTAATTTTAGCAATCATCTATGATACCCTTCTACTCAAAATTATCACTTTGGTGTGCCTATTCAAAGTAGGAACCAATGGGATTTCAGCTACCAAAACACTTCTTCAGTCTTGGTACTGATATGTCATAGTAGCAGAGATAGTGTGTCTGAAGTGGTTATGAGCCTAAGGTTATATATGCACACACTCACCAAAAATTAGGCTACTTAAGTCTCTCTACCTCGCACCCATTACTGACTCTGGTATTGGTAGTGCAAAGAAGCTATTCAACTGTCGAAAAGGAGATTCTCGTTTTTACTATCAACGGAGGAGATACCTATGAGTCTATGACATTGATACAAGAAAACTCTTAACATTGGGTCCATATCAATTGCAATTTGTGTTAAAATGTACCACACTTCCTGTACAGGCTTAGAGTACAAGTAATACAAGACTAGCTGTGTAACTCATTGGGGACTGAAACCTTCTGAGCCTCAATAGAAACAGAGTAAAGAAATGCAATCAGAAACTCAAAGAAAAAAGCAGCATATACATATCTTTGATGATTAAACCCTTGAGTAATGAAATCATATATACACATGTGAAAGATGTATTCTTTTACCTATACTCGAATTGCGGCTGCTTTTCGGTTTCGAGTCACAGTTGGGAAAAACAACTTCAGCTACAAATAAAAGGAATTAAACTATATATATCAGTAAAAGCGACAGTAAAATATTATGAGCACAACATCTAAACTTACTTGACAGTTAAATTCATGAGCATAGCATCTAAACTTACTTCAGTAGTACAAGAGACTTGTATCTTTTCCGCGGAATATCTTTGCAATATATTTTCCACCTTCTTTAAGAACATAGGTTACAATCGTTAAGCCCTGTCAAAAAAAGGTTTGTTTGTTATTTGTTAGTAGTCATGATCATATACTTCAAGTTACTGCTAATTTTTGTACTAACACGACACACACTTGTAACAGAATCAAGCAACTTACCGCTAGAATGAGTTGGGACTGGACAAATTCATCCATGTCATGCAAACCGGTAACTGCGAACCAAATTGTTAAACGTGTGATTGTGAGAGCATATGGTAAAAATTGAACGGCGAAACAGACATTGTATATGCTGTTTTACCATCTGGAGCACCATCACAGACAACCAGGTCCGCTTTACAGCCGTCAAAGTGTCTAATGACATTGAGATAAAACGAAAACGGGTAAGCCAGAGAAACAAAGACAACTCCAAGCATACCCAAGGATATAGAAAATATATATATATATATATATATATATATATATTGAAAAATCTAGTATGAGATAGGAATCAAGAAATTTTACCACTTGAGCAGTCCGGGCATAAGTCATGTCCCCTTGAACCTGGATAACACCTTCAATTGGAGCCATAGACTGCAAATCTATGGCCACTATAAGAGGAATTAAGATCTCCTTCTCTTGGTAGCGTTTCAGCAACAACAAATCATTTCAACAAGTGAGTTACTAAACTAGCACAATTAAACAATGAAGAGAAAGGATATGTTGAAGAGAAACAGAGTGTAATAAATTAAGCAATATGAAACTTACTTTGACTCAGCTGACGTCTTTGCAGGAATATATATATAAAGGAAGACTCGAGACCTACAAATGAAGTGCACTGATAGGACTCAGAACGTGTTAATTTTGATTCTATCCACTAGAAAAGGAGGAGCAAGCAATAAACTAAGAAGAAAAAAAAACACCAAAGAACCTTTAGAAATGAATTTTCATTGAGCATCCCCCTGCTCTCCCAAGTCAAAATCCCCATGCCAATCAATTTCTGTTTTCCTCTATTTAAATCCAACTAAACTAATCGATCTAAGTTGTCAGCTAAAGTGAGATTGCAATTCAATTAACACTCCTATGCAAAAAGATCACCGCAGTGATAAGATAAGCCCTAATAATCTCAATAGCTCTATTTCAAGCTTTAGTAGACTTTCCAAACATTTTTTTTTTCTTTCTTCTATGCAAAAGTACTGCATTCGTTCAATTAAATAGGTTTTGGCTAATATCTATCTCTTCAGATCAGAATTTGGAGACTGTGTATGAGGGCTCATGTGAGACTATTTCACTGAACATGTAATCCAAATGGGAAAAAAAAAAAAAAAAAAAAAAAAAAATCA
>NC_025694.1:12725915-12779740 GCF_000633955.1 Camelina sativa
AAAAAAAAAAAAAAAAAAAAAAGAATTCAGAGATCACCTTCAAAAATGTTGAATTCTTCATCAATTTGAAGAAGCAAATTCTGTAAGGCAGACAATTCGGAGATTAGCTCGATACACAATAAGGATACCGCCACGTTACTGCACAAAATGAAGCAGCTCTCGCTAACTAAAAAGAAATCAACTAGTCAGTCACTGACTATTTCACTGAACAAATAAAAATTCAATGAAATCTAGAAGAATTTATTAAGTACAGGAGGTTTTGTTTTCCTTCGGTTAACTCTTTGGTTCAACCGAACCGAACCGAAATAACCGAGAACCAAGCAATTCACCCTCCTCTTTGATAAAAAGAAAACATTATTGGGTGTCAAAGAAGCCTTGGTTGACCGATGTTGTGATATTGTCTACTCGATTGAATGGCACATTATAATCTTCCCTTAATCAACATTATCCCAATCTTCACATATTCTGATTGTTTTGATAGTTTCACAGGTTTCAAGAGACTGGTTTTGTTAGTGTTGTCACTAAACAATGATGACAAATGTATTAGAAATACCTAAGGCCAAAATAAAACCACATACAAAAATTTTAAACATGTTCGTTGTACTGTATGTTCAAATATTTTTGTAACTGATTTTGTCAAATTTCTCATAAACGCTTAAATAGTTAAATTCCTTTTCTATTTCTTTTTAGTTAGACATATCCATTATCATCATATGCAAGTATAACATTAACTTAAGACCGAGAGACTCAACATCTCCCTTTATACACTTATCCCCCTTAAGGACAATTCCTTGATTTTGGGTCTAGTGTGTTTATTTTCCACTCTTTTATTTGATTTAAATAATGACATTTTTATTAACTCATAGAGATGATTTCATTTTTTTTGGGACCATTCATAGAGAGAGATGATATAGACCGTAACAACAGTAGACACATTGTACATTGTGTCACAGTAAAATGTTAACATAACGACAAATGGATCAATATAATATGGACCGAAATTGTTGATACGTAACAGCGATATCCAAAGAAATTTATATTCTAACTGAATATCAAACCGTTAACAACATTGAAAACAGTTATTAAAATAAAATAAAATGTGTATATATATCACTAAATGTGTATATATATCACTAAATAAAATAATGGATTTCAGGAAAAACTAATGTAAATTTAAGAAACAACATCAACACAAAAATCATATCACTAAATTTTCATTTATAATATTGATGGTATTATATATTTCTATAAGGTTTTCAAAAAAAAATTCTTTCTTTTTTTATTGAATTGTGTTTAAAATTATATTATATTCTCATATCACTTCGTCATAATAATATTTGTTTATGAGTAATATAAATCTCAATAATTGTTATGATGCCTTGTTACCTTTTACAATAATTTGTTGTACAATATCTTATACTTAAAATACATACAAATTATAAGTAGAATTGTCTGATTCATCATGATTTTTTATTTGATTTTTCTAACTAGAATTTAGACTTTTTACTATATTTTTTTTTTTATTCTCAAGTTTTTGTTTTGATGGTTGTGTTTTTTAAACTTACAATTATATATATTTATGAAGTTTTAGCTTTATTTATTATTATTTTTTTGAGATAATTTTTAGTTTTATTTTTTACTATATATTTTTAAATAATTTTATAATATATAATTCTAAATTTAAAATTTAATAACGTGTTTTGAAATAATTCAAGGGGTCTGAACGTCTCTCTCCAAAATAAAGCCGTTACGGAGTTTCCAATTAAAAACCCTAAATTGAGACTCTACTGGCTTTATAAAACCCCCAAATCACATTCCTCTGTTATGTTTTTAATTACTGAGTTTGAATGCAAAAGAACCCAGTTACTTGTTACTTTGGAGTTTGTATTTGATCTGACTGTTGTTATTCGCTATGTTGTAATGATAGACTTCTGAGAGAACCTTGGATGCACCTGACATTGTGGATGATTTCTACCTCAACTTGCTTGACTGGGGAAGTGAAAATGTCTTAGCCATAGCCTTGGACCACACTGTATACTTATGGGATGCTTCCACTGGTTCTACTTCTGAGCTTGTCACCGTTGATGAAGAGAAAGGACCTGTCACAAGTATCAACTGGGCGCCTGATGGTCGTCATGTTGCTATTGGACTCAACAACTCTGAAGTGCAGCTCTGGGATTCTGCTTCCAACCGTCAAGTAATTACTCAAATTTCTCTTCTGGTTAGATATCATAACCTGGTTGTCATGTTTTAACGACCCTGATGTGTTTATCATATTTCTGCAGCTGAGAACATTGAATGGTTGCCACCAATCAAGAGTAGGATCATTGGCATGGAATAATCACATCCTGACTACTGGAGGAATGGACGGGCAGATTGTCAACAACGATGTACGAATCAGATCACATATTGTGGAAACTTACAGAGGTCACTCTCAAGAGGTTTGTGGTCTGAAGTGGTCAGGATCTGGACAGCAACTAGCGAGTGGTGGCAACGACAATGTGGTGCACATATGGGATCGCTCTGTCGCCTCCTCAAACTCAACCACGCAATGGCTACACAGGGTTGAGGAACATACATCTGCAGTAAAAGCTCTTGCCTGGTGCCCTTTCCAAGCGAACTTGCTTGCAACTGGGGGTGGTGGAGGAGACAGGACCATCAAGTTCTGGAATACTCACACCGGAGCTTGCCTGAATTTAGTAGACACTGGTTCCCAAGTTTGTTCGTTGTTATGGAGCAAGAATGAAAGAGAGTTGCTTAGTTCACATGGGTTTACACAGAATCAGCTTACACTTTGGAAGTACCCATCCATGGTGAAAATGGCTGAGCTCACTGGGTCATACATCAAGAGTCCTATATATGGCTCAGGTAAATATAAATAAAATCTTCTTTATCTTTAGCTGCCAAGTAGCTTTGTGTTGTGAGGTCTTTGGTCCTAAAGTTGTGTTGTTTGTTGTATTTTTTTACAGAGTCCGGATCGGATGGTTGTACCTTGGCTTCAGCAGCAGGAGACGAGACTCTGAGATTTTGGAATGTTTTTGGAGTACCAGAGACCACCAAAAAAGTTGCTCCAAAAGCTGCTCCGGAGCCATTTTCTCATGTGAATCGTATTCGTTGAAATTGTGAAGACTAACAACGAGAAGGAAACCCATCGACAGTTGTGTTAATACAGAAGCCAAAAGAATCATCTTTTTTTTTTCGGATTCATTCTTCATGAACTGTATTGAGAAGAAAGGTGTAGTTGTACAATTTTATATCTGTGAATTGTTGAGTCAAACTTAATTGCTTTGCACAATGCTGAATAGAAAGATTTTATTTTACATGTGTCAGATGATACAAGAATTATTTATGTACACTTTATCTGGTTAGAAAGATTCATCAATCTCCTTTCGGAAAGTCTATAGCTTGAATTGGAGCTTCTGAGATTATTAATTATGGTTTATTTTTATCACTGCAGTGTTTTTTTGCATAGGAGTGTGATAACTCACTTAGCTGACAACTTAGATTCGATTAGTGTAGTAGTTGTTAAACAGGGGGAAAACAGAAATTGATAGGCATGGGGAATCTGACTTGGGAGAGCAGGGGATGCTCTAGAAAAGGTTCTTTGCTTGTTCCTTGATTCGTAGTGGATATCAGTAAGAGAACACGTTCTGACTCTTATCACTTCACTTAATTTCTAGGTCTTGAGTCGTTAATTGTATCTTCCTGCAAAGTCGTCAGCTGAGTCAAAAAAGTAAGTTTCATATTGCTTAATTTATAACACTCTGTTTTCTCTTTAATTGTTTAATGTGCTTGCTAGCTCACTAACTCACTTGTTGAGAATGATTTGTTGTTGCTGAAACGATATGCAGAGAAGGAGATCTTACTCTTATAGTGGCCATAGATTTGCAGCCTATGGCTCCAATTGAAGGTGTTATCCAGGTTCAAGGGGACATAACTTGCACGGCATCCTGACCAAGATGATGATGAGTCTGGAAGGGTTGAGGATGCCGTTCAAACTGCAAACAAGATGATGACTTCTTAACTCCACAGGATTACTTAACTGTTTTTCTAGTTACTTCTGTTGACCTCTAGCTTAGGTTTCTTTTGCTTTTACATTGATTCTTTTGGCTTTCGTATTTCATTAACTATGTAGTTCGAGTACTTAACTTTCATCAGTGTGTAAACAAATAAAAGACAAGTGTCATCAACTGGAGGATGAATGAAAGAATGGAAAGTCATTCACATTTCTATCATTAGCAACAGAGCTTCAGTGCATTTTTTTTGTTTTGGCTTGATCTGATCATGTTCCACAATTTCCTTACACTTTTTTTTTTGTAATTATCTTTACTGTTAAAATGAGAAATGTTATGTGATGCATGGCCAATTCTATATAAACTTGTCGGATATGCTTTTTAATCGTTTGATTAGTTACTTTTGTGATGTCTTTCACTGAGGATTCTGCTGAATCTGGTACGTGCTTGTCCTTGTTTATATCAGTTTGTTTCAAATATATTTACTTCTCATACACACATCACACATGTATATTGGAGCGAATGGTTGCAGTTATAGACTACCACATGTGTCACAGATGATATGTGTTCGTGGTGACTGGTGAGGATGATGGTGGATATAGAGATGATGAGGACTGAGAAGGAAAGAGAGAGAACCCTTTTTGAAACAGAGTCAGAGAGACGGTGGATTTTCCCGGAGGTGAGTGTTTGCATAGTGTTTATATTGGTGGTTCCGATCGATTTGCTTCATGACGAAGTTATACTCATATTTGCATAGTGTTTGCTGTTTAGTAGTTAACTGTTGCTTGATTCATATCCCAAGTGTTGGTTTATTGCATAACGCTACTCAATGCTTGTACGTTATTAATGCTGACAGAACCACGGACCGTATACATAGTTTGGAATGTGATAGATTTCTTTCTGGAGATCAACAACTTACTAGGTTCTAGCCTTTTGTATATATGACAGTTTAGTGAAGCATGGTTGTTAATATGTTAGTTTAAATGTTTGTTGGTAGCATATAGACCCTGAAAATTGGAACTATGTGGGTAATATTTACATGTAACATTGGGTTGTAGAACTGTTTTGGTTGCTGAATTATAATCATGATTGTGAACCTGGCTATTCCATAGTACTTCATTTGTGATGATAGAACCATGATAGATAATTAAAAGTTCATTTTGCAGATATCACACAGTCTAGTATTGTCGTGTCCTAATTTTCATAGAGGCTCGGAAAGTTTTAGTGCCCAATGAGTTACACAGCTAGTACTTGTATTACTTGTTCTCTTGGAAGTGTGGTAGATTTCAACACAATTTGCATTTTGATATGGACCCAATGTTAAAAGTCTTCTTGTATCAAGCTGCTGTTTGTCACAATTTAGTAAAACAATGATGTACACTATACTAAAACAAAAGATTTAGGCTTATCGTTTTGTGTTCATACATATATTGGACAGATCTTCACAGGTCCGACCATGTACAACTGAGTCGGCGTGATTACGTACAGAGGCATAGCATAACCATTAGGCAAGGCCGCCATCTTCCCTAGCTAGAGGCTAAGCCATGCATGTAGACATGTAGTGTCGTCCGTCTCATCATCCCTCCGTACTAATTAATACATCGCATCTCCATGCTTACGGAATTAATTAATCATCATATTTAAAACAATGGACCATATATATGTATCTGTTTGTCTTTTGCTTTGGATTTCTCAATATTCGAACTAATTAATATGGGCATTAATAATATTGCTGTAAAAGACAACTTATGTACTGAGAATTACTATATGTTTGAGGAATTACGGCTTATATTACAAAAAGAAAAGAAAAAGGAGTTATTATGTTTCTTAAGAAACTTGCTACTTTGACATCAAGAAACTAGCTACTTTCAACTTGACTAATCAGTAATTATGGCTTTATAAAAAATGTTACGTCAGTAGTTATTGATAACTGCCCTATGGGTTTTTGCTAATAAAGCAAAGTGTAAGACAGTTGTTTGAAAAAGAAGAGGACAACATGTGTCAAACCATTATTGGTGGAAACCACAAATGAAAAAGAGACACGTGTTTACGAGGTAGTGTTTTGTCGCGTCTTCACCTTACAACTCCGTCTTGTTCCTTCCCTCCCATAAAGATAACCCAAAACCCAAAGAGAGAGAGAGATCTATAAATGAGAAGAAACCCTAATCCCAAAGCAGCTAGCTAGAAATCTCACAAAAAAACACATCATCACTCGCCGTCCGTTGAATCATGGTCGTCCCTCTTAGTTCTCTTCCTCCATCTCGTGGTTAGTAGATCTCTCAAACCAATCTCAAATTTTCACTTACATAGTTACATTTTACCCATCAAAGTTTTGTTTTTCTGGATAAAAATCTCATTTTTTTGTTGTTGTTTATTGGTGTTGATGGGTTGTTTGGCAGAAGGGTTTTACGCAATAAACAACCAGTTTCTAGCAAATGGACCAAAAGGGTTTATGGAGTTCAAGATGCTAGAGAACGAAGACATGTACGTTCGGATTGATTTTCCCGGCGTTCCAAAAGATGGTGTTAGGGTTTTTCTTGACCAGTCCAAGAAAGCTGTTTGTATCTTCGCCGACGCACCAAAGGAACACAAATACGACTTCTCTTCCCGGAACTACGGTACCACCACCGGACTCGTCTGCAGATGCTGTGAAATTTCCGGCTTCATTTCCCTCATGTCCGACGGTGTTCTTAGGCTTCTCCTCACCAAGACCAACATCACTCCTCAACGCTCCTCCTGCATCTGTATGTTTTTACCCTTTCTCTTTCTTTATTTTAAATTACATTTATGTTGATAATAAACTCTTTTGGTTACTAACAAAAACTCTTGAATTAATTTTATGTGTTTTCTACAGCGTTTCTTGCTGGCCCAGATTTCCGAGAAGGTATTTTTAATTTTGTTCGATATGATCTGTCGTTTTCACCAAACTTTCTATTTTGATATATCGTCTCTGAGAACATTACAAAGTCTTCATTATTTTTGGTCAAAAAAAGTCTTAATTTTTCCTTCACTAACGTTTGAAAATGTTCTCTCTCTCTATCTGTGGGTCATAGATCTCCGTGGCGATGGTCCTCACAGATTCCCCCATGGCACAGATCCTCATGGTATATTCACATTTCTTACCCATACATATTTGTTGTATATATTGTAATAGTGTTTGGCTGGTCTAAAAATAAGAATATTTGTTGTTGTTTATGATATATATATGTGGAGCAGACCCGACGTTAACGGGTCGGGTATTGATGCCACACCCATGTGTGAACTACGGATCTGATATGGCTTATGAGTCCAAACAGCTTCAAAACGGTGGTCTCTTCGTGCGTGTAGACATGCCGGGCGTTCCCAAAGAGAACTTCACCGTCTCAGTCGTGAATGGGAGAGTGAGGGTGACTGGTGAAGCTCCTGCTCTTGGCCATGACTCAAGTGGACGTTTCTACTCTGGGGACGTAGCTATGCTCTCCACTCCTGTCGTCGACATTCCCATCCGTAAGATCAAGACCATTGCCAAGAACGGTGTGATCCGTTTAATCATCCCTCCGGTTTGATATTTCATCATAATGATGATGAAGCTATGTTTTCTGTTCCTTTAAATTCGTGACCTTTTGTGGACTTTCTTTAAGGATTATGGTCATTATTTTGAGTTAGCTTATGTTATCAACTTTGGATATGTTTTATTAAAAAGACAATCTTTTTTTTTTGTGTCAAATATTTGGTAAACCTTTGGGTCGTCTTCTTAAAATTGTTACCATTAAAGGTCTATTGATTTGTAAAATGATACTCCAACAATTACAAAATTGTTGTCAAATAATCAACAATAAGACAGTATACGTAACGTGTAGACAACAAATACGATGCGAAATTAAAATAATTCTTCAAGTGTGAAACCAAATAAGATTGGACGGCTGTGATTTCTGCAAGTGATAATATGTACCGTCGGATTCACTTTCAGGTTTTTAAAACATTTCGTCGAAAGGTCAAAAGGTCAAAACTAAGCATGCCACGTCAGCTAAGAAGTTTAGATATTTTCCCTTTGTTGCCTTCTTCTTCCATATAAAGTTCCAGAAACTACTACTAAACCCAAAAACCCTAAAGCACTGAAAAGCTTGACTCTTGACTCTTTGTTGAACTCTCATCATGGCCATGGCCGTTCCTCTAAGTCCTCAACCTCAATCTCCAGGTATTACGATTCTTTTCTCAAATCTCATTCCCATTTTTCACTTTTTACGTCGCCGATTCGAGCTTTCATTTCTCTGATTTGTATTTCTCTCTTTTGATGTTGATAAAAAGCAGAAGGCTTTTACGCAATCAACAACCAGTTTCTAACAGATGGGCCAAAAGGGTTCTCTGAGTTCACGATGCTGGAGAACGCAGACTTGTTCGCGAGGATGGATTTGCCTGGAGTTCCTGAAGAAGGCGTGAGTGTTTCTCTTGAGCCGTCGAAGAAAGCTGTGGTTGTTTACGCCGAAGCACCAAGGTTCACAAACACGACTCCACTGACCGTCGATACCTTACTATGACTGGACTTGTCTGCAGATGCTGTGAGATCTCAAGGGTCACCGCTCACATGTCCGATGGTGTTCTTAGATTTCTCCTCTCTAAGACTTCCATCTTTCCACAACGCTCTTCTTGCATCGGTAAAATACCCATTTCCTTTTTTTTCCTCTATGTTGATTTATTGTTGGCCGATAAGCTTCTGATAAGAAGTTGATGTTTTGATTTTGACAGCATTTCTTCGTGGCCGGGGTCTCCCACAAGGTATTTTAATTTCCATTTTTATTCAGATACTTTCTAAATCTAAAAGTCCGTCTTTTCCTACACAAACTTTTGGAAATTGGTTTACTCATGTTTATATGTTTGTTAGATCTCCGTGGCAGTGGCACTCACAGATTTCCCCATGGCCGCATTGGCACCGATCCAAATGGTATTCTCCTCTGCCACCTTATTGTTGTTATTATTATTATATTAGTACTGAGATTGGGTGTTTAAAAACAGAGTATTTGTGTTGTATCATGCATGTATGTGTGGATCAGACCCGGCGTTAACCGGTCCGGTATTGCAGCCACATCCATGGGTGACCCCAATATCGGTCATGGCTTATGAGTCGAAGCAGCTCCAAAACGGCAAACTGTACGTCCGCGTAGACATGCCGGGAGTTCCAAAAGAGAACTTCACTGTCTCTGTCACGAATGGGCGAGTGAAGGTGACTGGTGAAGCTCCTGCTGTTAGCCACGACTCAGGTGGCCGTTTCTACTCTGGTGAAGTGGCTATGCTCTCTGCTCCGGTTGACATTCCCAGCCATCGGGTCAAAACCATCGCCAAGAACGGTGTGATTCGCCTCCTCATACCTCCAGTTTGATCATTTCGTGATGGATCTTTGAGTTTGTGGATTTGTCTTTTCTAGAGTGGACCCTTTTTTCTGGGATTGTGTCGTTTGTTTTGTGGATCATTTCGTTTGATGTTTTTTCAGTACTTTGGATGATGTCTCAACAACAAAACATATTTTCAGTACTTTATGATTCCTCTCATTTGTTTATCATTTTCCAAAGGTCTTTGTTGAATTGCAAAGCATTTTTACAAAACCTTTGCTATGGGTATCAAATATAGGGGACAGAAATATAACTCTTAGAGCAGGAAACAATAATAAAGGTTCCACCATCAAACTCACTACACATCCTTTCTGCTTTTCTATCTGTAAAAACATCTCTATACACACCTATAGATAGACGACAAAAGGGGCTTTTGAGACGTGGAACCACCTTTAAAATCTTTGCATCAAGTCTTCTTTGTCATCCTTTAGATTTCCATCACCGCCTGCAGAAATTTCACAACTAATTTTAGCAATCATCTATGATACCCTTCTACTCAAAATTATCACTTTGGTGTGCCTATTCAACGTAGGAACCAACGGGATTTCAGCTACCAAAACAGTTCTTTAACTTCACTCTTAGTTCTGATATGTCATTGTAGCAGAAATATTAGTGTGCCTGAAGTGGTTATGAGCCTAAGGTTATATATGCACACACTCACCAAAAATAAGGCTATTTAAGTCTCTCTACCTCACACCCATTACTAACTCTGGTATTGGTAGTGCGAAGTAGATATTCCACTGTCGAAAAGAAGATTCTAGTTTTTACTATCAACTGGGGAGAGACCTATGAGTCTATGACATTGATACAAGAAAACTCTTAACATTGGGTCCATATCAAATGCAATTTGTGTTTAAATCTACCACACTTCCTGTACAGGCTTAGAGAACAAGCAATACAAGACTAGCTGCGTAACTCATTGGGCACTGAATCCTTCCGAGACTCTGTTTCTATTAGGAAAGGACAATAGACTTTGATGTCTGCAAAACGAACTCTTAACTATCTACCATGATTCTATCAGCACAAATGAAATTAATATGAAGTAGACAGGTTCACAATCGCCTACACAATTTCACAAACGAATTACTAGATCATTCAATTGTATACTCTTTTCTGATGACCATCAGTTTGCTTTGCTTGTTCCACTTGGAACCAATGGGATTATCAGCAACCAAAACAGTTCTCCAACCCAATGTTGAAACAAAAATAATACCCACATAGTTCCAACTTTCAGGGTCTAAATGCTACCATCAAACATTCAAACTAACAAACAACCATGCTTCACTAAACTTTCATACATACTAAAGGCTATGACCTGGTAAACCATTGTCTATTGATTCTTAGATCCCCAGTTATCTATCACACTCCAAGGATCAAGTAGCACTATGAAATAAAACAACACTGAGGATAGGAATCAAGCAACAGTAAGTACTAATATGTACAAACACTAAAAAAAAGCAGAACCACCAACGTAATCAAAAGACTCACCGCCGGGAAAAACCACCGTCTCTCTGGCTCTGTTTCATGAAAAGGGCTCTCTCTCTTTCCTTCTCAACCCTCTCCCTCTTCAACCTTTCTTCTCTCAGCTCCATCAAGCTCTTCTTCCCACCACTCATCTTCTTAGCTTCATCACCTCTATATCCACCATCATCCTCACCACGAACACTATCATCTTCATCATCATTACGTTTCTCAAGATACCAAGGACGCTTCACACCTTTACCAGCAACACCATACCCCAATCTATACTTCTCCTCATCTGGATCACCCGCCCTCGCTGCAGCATCCTTGGCAGAAGCTCTCGCCGTCGCAGCCGCTTCTTTCCTCATTTTTTTCCTTCTCTGATCTTCCTCCTCCGCAGGCTTATCGTTCTTGGGGATCTCAATCGGATCAAAGATCCTAATCCCTTCGAACAGATTAATATGACCAGTCTTAGGCTCCTCCGGTTCAACACTCTCCACAACAACAGCGGTGGATTTAACAGCAGCAGCCACCACCGCCTCGTCCTTACCCTTGTCTGCCTCCGGAGAAGCTCGTTTGAGAGGCGCTAAGCCACGGACGTTACGGAGCACCTCGAGACGAGACTCAGCATCCCGTTTTCTAGCTTCCTCGCGTTTGATCTGCTCTTCTCTAGCGGCAGCTTCTTCGTCCTTTCGGACTTTTTCTCGGTTGTCGAAGTTGTAAACGTTCCATCGCTTCTGTGGAAGAATGTTCAAACCACCGTGACCTCCCATGGCTGGGCTAAAGCTCCCAACTTTGGTGAATTTTGTGAATTTCGAAACCCTTCAACCAAATTATTATGCTTCTCAACAATTTGAACTTCCAAAACGATTGAAAAATTGAAAACTGAATTGAACGAAGAGATGGGGTTGAGAAGATCTTCAAATCGAATTGAAAAATTAGGTTTAGCAACGCCGAGAATAATTAATAAACTTGATCGGGATTGACTTTGAGGCCCATTACGTGATATTTTGACAACTATAGGCCCAATAAGTCCTCCTTTTTTTTATGTTATTGGTCTCTCTCTCATAGAACATGACCAGATTAAGCCAAAGTAAATGGCACTGAAGCTCTCTGTTTCTAATGATACAAGTATGAATGACCTTCCATTCTTTCATTCATCCTTCAATTGATGACACTTTTATTTTATTTGTTTGTTTACAAACTGATGAAAGTCAAGTACTCGAACTAACATAATTAATGAAACCAATCAGGTAACATAGTTAATGAAATATGAAAGCCAAAAGAATCAATGTAAAAGTAAAAGAAACCTAACCGGTTAGCTCAACAGAAGTATAACTAGAAAAACAATTCAGTAACCTTGTGGACTTTAGAAGTCATCATCTTGTTTGCAGTTTCAACGGCATCCTCCACCCTTCCATACTCAACATATGCACGAATCATTGCTTTATAAGTTTCATCATCTGGCAAGACTTCTTCTTTCACCATATCATCAAATAAACTCTCAGCCTCGGACAGCCTCCCATTCTGACACAACCTTGTAATAAGGTTCCTGTATACTCCCACAATCACCGAGTTGTACTTAACCTTTTCCTTGGCCTTGGTGAAGATGTCCATCGCATCGCTGAACCGTCCCAGCTCGAAACACTCGTTCACCATCATATTAAGAGCATCTGCTGCATCTTCCCAAATGTAGCACAAGTCGTAATAGTCAAGCATATACTCGAACAATGCCCAGGCCTGTGTTTTCCTGCCGTACTTGAGTTGAGCAGCAGTTTCAAATACACATTGCCCACAGTTGCATTTTCTGTCAAGCCGTTCTTGTTCAACGTCACTGAGCTCCTGTATAGATCCATAGCCTCCTCATCCTTGCCTTGCTTGAACAAATACTCTACGAATACTGATTCCAGGATGGCGATTTCATTGCGTATGGAACAAGTCTTGAAGTCGTCCCGGAGCTCATAGGCCATGTCGAGATTCCCCTGTTCCAAGTAGCCACGAATAAGATTCATGTACATCCCTGGCTTTTGGAAATTAGACAATTCAGCTCTTCCTTTCAACAAGAGATCCAGAGCTTGGTCCATCATCCCGGCATCGACCATGGCTTTGGTCAAGATGTCGTACGTGTTGTCGTCCGGAGAAGGTTTGTTGGCGAGGAGGTGGGAGTATAGTTGAAGAGCGTCATCAAGGCGGCCTTGCTCGCAGAGGGATTTGATGACGAAATTGCAGCAAGCGATGTCTGGTCTAATCTTGGTTTTGTTGAAAAAGAAATCGAACAGATCCACGACGTCGTCGGACCGCCCAGCGTTGCACATGGCTCCGATGATGGTTTTGCTGGTTAAGGTGGCTGTTTGAGGATACACCTTCTTCCTGGCAGCTAAACGGGCGTGCTTGGCTGCAACATCCAGATCCGAGATGTCGTTGATCAGGAACCTGACTCGACAAAGCAGTGATGATGGACCCCTAAAAGTGGGTCGTTGCTTCAGAGGAAGATCCCTCCCAATCGGATACGGTTTTGATGAAAACATCATCTCCTCTGGAGGATGAAGCGGCGGCTGCTTGACATCGCCGGCGAAGACATTATTAACCTTACTTTTTCCACACGCAAACATGTAAAGGAAATTCGGCGCCTCATATAAAGCTTTTTAGGCCCGTTTACGTGATATAAGGCCCAATAAATCTGCTTTATAAAGTGAATGGCAAACGTCAACGACAGTGGTAAGATGTGTTTCTTGTGCTCTTTGCTTCGTTGGAAACCTCTAAAGAAATGGCAAGACTAGAGGAGGCATTACTGATCAAAGATTTTATATGTGATGAGGTTCGCTTTGAGATAAAAATTTGAATAGATATGATTCGATGATACATTTATTACGTTCACAATGCAAACACATTACACAAATCCTTGGAACTAATTGAGAACTGAAACAGAGGCTATGAATTATACACTCCTTCTTTATGTGATCTATTGGCATATCAACGATTGCTTATGTTGTAACACCATTGTCTTGTATTATATGGTCAAGCTACAGAAACACAGAACCTTGAATAAAAGTGTGAAATGATAGAAATTAAAATAAAAACAATGAACCTTGAAACGGATCAAGGAACAAAGTATATTAAGGAATCCATTAATTAACTCCAACGATGCACAGATTTATCCAAAAAAAAAAAAAAGTCTAATAAAAAGACCCTAATTAAAATCCCCAATTTGTTTTTTAGTCTTCTTCAATTCCCAAACCAAACCAAACCAAGAAAATACAAGCCCTGATCAGCTACGGAGCTACCACAACCAATTTTACAACAAAATCCCGATCGAGAATTGGCAAACCCGATCAACTGACATCGTCCTTGTTGTTGTTGGGTTTGCGATAATTCTCCTCGATGTGCTTGGCGATGACGAGACCAGTGTTGGTGAGCTTCTTAATATTGGGAACGTTGTAATTCTGGGCAACGTATACGCCATAACCCGTTCCAATCATGAACAAGAACAAGGTCTTCCCTATGCCCATCCTCTCTCTCTCTCTCTACTCCCCGGTTCTTCTTCTTCTTCAGATTTTCAGGGTCGACGGGTTCATCGGGTGGGTTTGTTTATGCAAAAATATTCAAAATGGGCTGCTTCTTGTTTCTAATGGGCCTATACTAAAGCCTTAAAAGCGACACGCTCAATTTCCATTTGTTACCCTTCGTTCGTTTAGTCTAGGTGCCAACAGTTTTAAGGGGTAAATGTGTCATATCGTATGCAGAAACGTGATCCCGGCATATCGGTTCTATTTTATCATCTTGTAGAAGCGCGACTCTAATGTGCACAGGTCTATCTACACCGTCAGTATCTATAGACGGTTGAGATTTCTACTCCAGTAAATTGCTAATTATCTACCGTCAGATTTTCACTTAACAGATTAAGCAATACCACGTCAGCTGAGGTGTTCAGATGTTGCCATACACCATCTGTAGATAATCTCTTGCTTAATTGCTTTTTCTTTCATATTCTTTCGTTAATTTGTTGTTGTTATCTTCAACGATAGCGTTGTGAGCTCTGGGGAAAAGTGTGTGATCGCAGAAAAAAGCTTCGTTCTTTGTAATCTACAGGTTTGATCATTGGGTTTTACCCTCTATATTTGGTTTGATTGCGCATCTCGTACTTCGTTTAGATTACTTAAAGGTTGCGTTTTTAGGTTGATCAATCGATGTAGGTTCGTCTGTGTCTGTGTCAGGGTTTTGGGGAGTTTTCTATGTCTGATACAAAACGGTTCTCTGGATTTCGTGTATTTTTTTTTTGGGATTTTAGATATTAGTCTCGGAACTGTTGTGAATCGTGGCATGTGGAACATGATCGAGTGATAGATAGATGAAATCTTGTGTTTAGTACTTAAATTTGAGGTTTTGAGTTTATTTTTGGGAACCGATGATTCGATTTTAAGTGTTGAGTTTGTTTGTTGATGGTTGTCTGATGATTGGTGGAGTCACCTATTTCTTATGTATGTGTAGGCGTGGAAGGAATGGCAAAAAGCTCGTTCAAGCAAGAGCATGAGTTAGGTTTGGATCCTAATTTTTTGTTCTTGATTTGATGTTTGATACTTGAAACCTTGCTTTGATCTAATATGATCCTGTTTTTGAACCTTCAGAGAAGAGAAGGGCAGAGGCTGCTCGGATTAGAGAGAAATATCCAGATAGAATTCCGGTGAGAGCTCTATATATTGATACACTATACATATTCAAAGTTTTCTGTGATTAGCATATTGTCCCCTTTTCTTTGCTCGGACCAATCATTTGTGTTTCACTGAGTTTATGCAGTTTTAAGTTGTTGTGTTTCCCCTTTTTGTGGCTCTATCCTTTCACATTGTTTGTTTCTCTCTTGGTTTTGTAGATAGCATCTGGCTTTTTAAGTGTCCATCCGACTAACAGTTGGTTATCATGCTTGTCACATATGTTTGCCACTATATCAAACTACACCATGGAGTTGTTTAAATTGCAGTGTATGACAACATTAGGACTTTGAATTTTATAGTTCTTTTTTGGAATCTGATTTTCTGAATCTCGATTCTTATTAAGTGCTTGCTTGGTCATCCTTACGGCTTAACAAGTAGATTTGCATATTTCATGTGGCTAAGTGCTTTATGATTAATATGTGGTAAAAATGACACTTTTATTGATGATAGCCACACATTTGTATTTTGGTGGGATCCAGGTGATTGTTGAGAAGGCTGAGAAGAGTGATATACCAACCATCGACAAGAAAAAGTAAGTCTATTAATAGGGGATCTGTTTCCTTTTCATTCGGACCTGACTTGTGATTGATGACTAAGCTTCTTCTGGATTTCAAATTTGCAGATACTTAGTCCCAGCTGATCTGACAGTGGGGCAATTTGTGTATGTCATCCGCAAAAGAATCAAACTGAGTGCAGAAAAGGCTATCTTCATATTTGTGGACAATGTTCTTCCTCCAACAGGTAAACAGATAGATCTCCTGTGTTATCTAAAGAGTTCTATCCTCGATACAAGCAACACGAGCATGAATGATAAATACACGTTTTACAAAATGGCTGAATCTGATAACTTCGCAGGTGCCCTCATGTCTTCTGTGTACGAAGAGAAAAAGGATGATGATGGTTTCCTCTATGTCACTTACAGTGGAGAAAACACGTTTGGATTTGGATCTCCATAGATCTCTCTTGCCTGGATATTTCATATAAACCATCTCTATTTCACCGAATATTTCATCTTCTTATTAATTATTAAGCAAGCCACCTATGTACTTCTTCTCTAAGGACCTTTGGTTGGGCGTTGTTAATGTGTACAGTAAACATAAAATAATGTATATAATATCCTTTGCTACTATCTACTTCTCTCAATGATAACCTACTTTTTTAGGAATCCATCTATCACATCTCCTCGGCTCCTCCCTTGACTTAGTTGTGTGTTTTTTTATGTCTTCAATCTATAATCCGACATCACATGTCGTAGGCCATGGCAGTTGCAAATTGCAAGGCCTATAGGAAATGAGAGAAGGTTATATGACCCAACTAAATAGAAGTGCAAGCACAAGGAGACTGTGCCACGTGGCAGACACGGTCAGTACAGGTTGAGGGGTGTGGCCGGTGATGTTAGTAAAGGTCCCACATTGTTGTTGACGGAGAGAGACGGTCGGACCATGCTGCCTTGCTTCTTCTTCTTATTTTACACTTTTCAGTATTGATTTTGTTCGTAGTTTCTAGCTATCGACGATATGCATAATAATTATGATCCTCAAAGATTCTCTCGATCAAGGTCCCCAACCGGTCACGTGGAACATTAGAAACGCGGTAGTGCTTTTACGGATTTTAGACAATTGAAGTGAAGTTGAAGTGAAAGTTGAATGTAAAAGCTTCATAACTTAGAAGAGTGTTTTGTCCAAAAGACATCAATGTCAAATAGTGTCATGATAAGGTGGTGATCTAATACGACTTAGGAGAGTACCACGTCAAACTGTTTTGTAATAGTTCGATCAAACAGTAATGGCGCTGGTGAAAAGGGGGAAGAACCGAAGAATAAGGTGAGCAAATGTGGAAGAAAGGAAAATGAGAATGCATGAGATGATGACCCCACGAAGACTCTCAAGTAGACAAAAGGTTTGGCCGATCAAGACACCCATATACATACGATGGATATGTGTATAAATGCAGAAAATGAATGAAATATATTTGAATAATTAGAAGATAGACGATTGAAAGAAAGGAAATTAAAGAGAGAGGAACAATAGCATGTTATGATAATGAAGGACCCCCCTTCCCCCACCTGCATTCATTGTTTGTCTTACTCTCTTTACTCTCTTCTGCCTACAAATACTCCTTCCCTCTTCTCTTCTCTTACACCAATTAACACATTTCAAACTGTATTTGTCCTGCTCTAGTCTTTTCTACAAACACAATATATATACAAGTATCCGAAGAAGAAGAAGAAGACAAAGAGAAGTCATGTCTTGCTCTGTGAGGAGTGGACTCGCGATGGTGTTCTGTTTCATTCTTCTGCTTTTGTCTTCCAATGTTGGATGCGCCACTGCTCGTCGTCTAGGGTCACATAAGCATCATCACAGGGTTGCTTCTTTGGTACACAACGTCGTCAATGGTGGAGGAAGGAGGAGGGTGTTGGGTGGAGTCGAGACAGGGGATGAAGTAGTGGTCATGGACTATCCTCAGCCTCATCGTAAGCCTCCCATCCACAATGAGAAGTCTTAATTACCCGATCCAATACCCCTTTCTCTATATATCATACTTTTATATGCATGTATGCATTCACCATGTGTTGGTGGTTGTAATGACTCTTGTGCTATCTATATATATATTCACGACCAACTTCTTTTGTTCTTTATTTCTCCTCGTATACAACAAACAAGGTGCATCCTTTTATATAATCTGTTGCATNATAACACATTTTAAACTGTATTTGTCCTGCTCTAGTCTCATCTACAAACACAGCATATATAGAAATACAAGTATCCCAAGAAGAAGAAGAAGACAAAGAGAAGTCATGTCTTGCTCTGTGAGGAGTGGACTCGCGATTGTGTTCTGCTTCATTCTTCTGCTTTTGTCTTCCAATGTTGGATGCGCTACTGCTCGTCGTCTAGGGTCACATAAGCACCATCATAGGGTTGCTTCTTTGGTACACAACGTCGTCAATGGTGGAGGAAGGAGGAAGGTGTTGGGTGGAGTCGAGACAGGGGATGAAGTAGTGGTCATGGACTACCCTCAGCCTCATCGTAAGCCTCCCATCCACAATGAGAAGTCTTAATTACCCGATCTATACCCCTTTCTCTATATATCATACTTTTAAATGCATGTATGCATTCACCATGTGTTGGTGGTTGTAATGACTCTTGTGCTATCTATATATATTCACGACCAACTTCTTTTGTTCTTTATTTCTCCTCGTATACAACAAACAAGGTGCATCCTTTTACTTAAATCTGTTGCATGTGGATGTGGCACAAAAGAACTTTTCAACATTTGAGATTGTAACAGAACTGTGATACTCCTTCATTAAGCTTGAACGAACCGTACAAGAGATCTTAAATTCAGCAACTAAACTCTAATAATAGGTATATAGACTCTAATAGGTCACTTTATCGCCATTTAGCTCTAAGTAGCAGGTAACCTTCATTGAAGCTAAAATCTTATGCTAAGTGTAACATTTGATAACAGGGAGAAAAAATAGTGTTACAAATATTCTTGATTTCAGCTACAAGGAACTATGAACGGTTTCACAAATTCAAGGAATTCAGAAGTTTTGACACCGAGCTTCAGATCGATTTCTCCACCACCCAACCAGAAGAAATCTGGTTTAAGTTTGGCTATGGCCTCATCCAATATCACCTGACATTTCCCAAAGCCCCCCATCTTAAGTCGTCAGTATCAATATATCGAAAGTATAGTTCAATTTCAAACCAAGATTAGTCTGAATATTCAATGTACACTCTAAACAAGCACTTTATCCATATCTCAAATAATACAAACTTCCTTCAAAAAATAATAAGTCACTCTGCACACATCGAATTGGGATCGAGGAATCCATCATGAGAGCACAAGCGTCAAACAACATAACTAATTACCTTAAAAGGGAAAGCCCATTTACTTAATACTGAGGTGTAAAGATGATTTTGAAAGACTGATGTGTCACAGTAGAATAAATAGTGTGTTGTCTGAAGTGGGGCACTTCCGGATAAGGAAAGGAAGATAAACACATCAATGCAGTAGGGTACGTGCCTAAGATTATATATACACAGACCAAACATAACGCCATTTAAGTTTCTGCCTGACACCCATTACTAACTCTGGTACTGGTAGTGCAAAGAAGGTATTGAACTGTAAAAATCGGAAGTTATAATTTTTTTTACTATCAATGGGGAAAGTACTAAAGACAATGAGTCCCAATCACTCAATCAGGAGCTGGCTCACAAGAAAACTCTAACTTCTGCTCCGTACTAATGCTAATTGTGTTATAATGCACCAAACCCTCCTGTCCAGACTCAGAAAAACAAACAAGACAAAACTTAGCTGTGTAACCCATTGGGCACTGAAACCTTCCGGGGCCTCTAGGACAGGACAATAAACTGTAGTGTCTGCAAAACGCTTGGCAAGAACATGTGTATGAAAGGGAAAACTCTCTGTAAGTATTTCTGAACACAAAATACAGCACTAGACTGGTTTGTCTAGGAGAAGAAAACACAAGTGGGTAGAGGTTCCTCTCATACTACTCCTATGTCTTATATGTAATTAATAGTGTAGAGAGCAGCAATGAGCAAAAACACCAAGAGACTATTGGCAGAACATGCAAATAATGCAAGATGTAGAAAAGTCGGTCAGCGTTCAATCAAACAAAAGGTCTGAATTGTATCACAGAAATAACGGTGAGGAAACAAAACTTACCGGTATGTTTGTCTTCATACCTATACAGGTTACCGCATTGTGCTCAAACCCTGTCAATTTAATCGACGTCTCCTCAGGAGCAAGTCTCACTATACACAGAGATTAGCACAAGCCTCAGCATAAAGAAGCAACATAAAAACATCAATAAGTTAATAGATCACACATATGAGAAGCACTAACAGTTAAATCTTTTCTTTGGGATCTTTCCCTCATTTAGTGAATAAAGAAACTGCTTTACTGCTTCGGCATTGAATCTGGCTGTATACTGCCATAAAAAAAAAGAACAACCAGATCAATAAGATGAAAGACGAAATAAAAGTGAGAATGCAATTCAACAAGTCAAGAACCATCAAGACCACCTGAACCACGACCACATAGTATTTTGAGTTGTTTCGATCACTGCAATCCACAATGTCCGATGAAGCTTGAGTATTAACCTGTAATAATGTAAGCACTTAGTGAGGAAACAGACACTAGCATCTTCAACAGAGAATATCCTGATTCTTGAGTCAATGTGTAGTTTCATATATCAAAATACTGTTCCAAGACCTCTGAAACACACGAGATTCGTAAAGAGTTCACTGAATACAAAGAAGTACCAGAACAATGCTTTTGCAGAGATGGTCAACTGAGGAAGCGCCGAGAACGTCGCGGCGAGATTCGAGAGGCCAGTCGTAGTAATCTCGAGCGACTCTCTTGAAGCAGAAGTCGTTAATGCCGCCGGAACGGAGAATGGAGGAGAGGCGAGCCACAGTTTCGTTTTCATCAACCGGTAGAGAAGGCGACGGAGCCTGTGGGAGAACATTGCTCTCGAGAAGGGAGATTCTACGGAGAATATCAATTTGGAGTTTTTCAAGCTCCGCCGCAGCAGCATTCATGCCTTCTCCTCCGTCTTCCATTTCGAATTTTCCGATCGTCGCCTCGCCGCAGCAAGCTAAGGATTGTTTTCGTAAGTCGATTTCGTTCGTAATCACCTGTGATCATATATCTACGGTAAAGAAAACAAGAACAAAAGAATCGGAGCCATTGATCTAAAAAAATCAACAATGCAACAAAACTACAAAGCGACGTCGTATAATTACTGATAATAATGAGTTGCCGACGCGATTCCAAATCGGCCCAATTTAACTTGTATGGGCCCATTTAGTGCTCTGCTAATATAATATAACTCCACTACGAGTCTCGTGACAAATACACGTGACGGGACAGCCCTCGTTGACTCTATAACGTGTTGTTGCGCCACGTGGACTTTATCCAGTTGTTAAATCCGACGGTGTGAAAGAAACAACTCACTCTCGTCACCGCGTAACACGATGATTGGGATCTCCGTTAATTTCTGGAACTATCATCTCTCTCTCTCTCTGCCCACATTCCAAAGCATCTACACAAGTCTCTCTTGGCTTATAAAAACATCAAACCTACAATACAGTTAAGACCCCCCGAAAACAAAAACAAAAAAGGTTAAGTAAGGAAACAAAAAAAAAAATGATGATGATGATGATGAAGTCGTTGATCTGTATCTCTCTCATCCTCCTCCCTCTCGTCTCCGTCGTGGAAGGTGGTCGTCTCGGTGGTGGTTACGGTAGCCAGAAGCCGATCAAGAATCTATCGGATCCGAACGTCGTAGCGATCGCCAAGTATGCCATCGGGGAGCATAACAAACAATCCAAGGAGAATCTTGTTTTCGTCAAGGTTGTCGAGGGAACGACGCAAGTGGTCTCCGGTACAAAGTACAATCTGAAAATTGCGGGTAAGAGTGGTGGTGGTGGTAAGATCCAGAACTACGAGGCCGTCGTTGTTGAAAAGTTGTGGCTTCATTCCAAGAGCCTCGAGTCTTTCAAGGCCGTATAGATCTTAATTAATTTGGTGTAGATCGATCTCTCGGAATATTTAAATCTATCTACATATATGGCTGTTTGATGATTTGAAATGTTTAACATTTATGTTGTTTATTGGAAAATAACAAATAAATTAGAGAGATATGTTTTTGAGATCTCTTCACTCTGATTTGCGTTTTTGAGTTGGATCGACCGACCGACTCGATCTGATTTTTGTTTTTGTCGCTACTCGGTAATAATTCGAGAGATTGTTGTGATTATACTGAATGTGTAAAACTTCCACGTGCTAAACGCAGACGATCAAGTTATCGCTGCGAACTATTTTGTATAGAGATCAATCCTTGTTATCTCTTTCCTAATCCATAATGAAATTTCAATAAACTGGCCAAAAGTTTCTGTTTTGAGTTGTTTAGATCACTGCAATCCAATATATTTGACGTCGGGCCGGGATTCGAGAGGCCAGTCGTAGTAATGGAGAGCGACTCATTTGATGCAAAAGTTGTTAACGCCGCCGGAACGGAAAATGGGGATATAGACGAACCACCGTTTCGTATTCACCATCCGCTAGAGAAGGCCGAGGAACTCTGTGGGATAATAGGGTCCTCGAGTATTAACTTTGACGTAAATAATATTTCTCATTAATGAATCAATGTAGAGGTATAAGAGTATTTATACGAAACATTACTATGTCAGAATAGTAAGTTAAACGAGACTTAACTACTCTCATGTAAAACCATAAACTTATATGATATATAAGTTAATATCGAGAACATGGACTCTATTGAGGATTTCAATTTGGAGTCTCTTAAGCTCCGTCTCTGCCGCCTCCATGCCTTCTCTGATCGTCGCCAGCTCGCCGCAGCAAGTATTGTTTCGTCGTAGGATTGATTTTTTCTTAATCGTGTTTACCGTAGATAAGAAAGGAGCAGGATAATCTGAGCCGTTGATTTATTTTGTTGTCTTCGCTGGCGAACAAACGACGTCGTACAGTGTCATTATTGATTATTCTACATGTCTTCTCTACTTTAATTCCATTTAAATTTTCTTATGGGTCGACCTCAATTGTTATACAAAAAGTATTATTGACATGTATTGAATACGAATATGACTCAATTGTTACTATAAGAACCCTCGTTTACCATCATATAAACTCAACACGTGAAGTTGATGTAAAGTAGAAAATGATGATACTGATTACTAAAAGAGTTATGTAATTTTTGAAGGTTCCATTTGAAGATTTTTTTCAACATGTGTAAGTAAAGCAGACCGCTTTGTTCATTCAACCTTCTTTCAAATTTTCTCCTAATTGCTATAAAATTATCGAATATTTAGTTTAAAAAAAAGTTGATCGTAAATAATTTCCCACCTAAATCTTTCATCTGGAATTTCAACAAATGAAACCTTTTCCAAGAGTTTGGTTTAAAGCAGATGACAAAACCTTTTAAAGTAGAATTCAGAGTTAGTCTTGTAATTCTTTTTTTTTTTTTGGTAACATGTTAAATTTATTACCGTTTTCTGATTTTCTCGGTACACTGTTGATACAACTTATTTAAAAGAAAGACAACTAGAATGGTAAAAAACTAGAAAGGGAAAGAAATACAGCCAAAATATAAAGCAAGAAGAGATCATGGGACCGTGATGAGCCTATCCCTGATAGCACGATCCAAAGCTGCTTGCACTGACGATCCGGAATAGTTGATGTTGTTGAAGATCCTCGCGTTTCGTTCTTTCCAGATAAGGTATCTTGTTGTTTGCAGAAGCAGCTTGACTAGCGTCCCTTCACCTAAAAACCTTGGGTTTCGGAGGGGATGGAGCTAATTGATGCTGGCGGGTTACTCCAAATTCTTGAGGCAAAAGATTGCCAAATCCCTGCGGAGAAAGAACATTCAAAGAACAGGTGTTCGTGTGTTTCCAATCCGTTTGAACATAAAACACAAGCTGTAGGAACATTTAGTCCCCACGCTCGCAGCCTGTCCCTCGTAGGCAGTCTTCTTTTCATCACTAGCCAGAGGTTAAAAGAGAATCTGGGTACTCCTTCTTTAAACCAAACCACCTTCTTCCACGGTACCATAGGGGAGATTGTTCGCAACTGCTCCCAAGTTTCCTTGGAAGAGAATATTTTTGAGAACGAACATGTCCGTCGTCGCCATAGATAAACATCTTGACCCTGGAGTGCGTGGGGTGGAGTGATTGTTGTAAGTGTGATCATGAGTTGCTGGTGCGCCTCTGAGCGAGCTCCGGGCATCCACCATTCAGCGTTTCTCACCGCCTCTGCTACCTTGGCTTCCTTCCTAATGCGGAGATCTCTTGGCCCATTCTCGCCGATGAAAGAAATCAAAGGACCATGGCTTGTCCAATTATCAAATCAGAAAGAAGCTGACCTACCATCTCTTACTTCATACTTCATGAACTCAACCATATGAGAATTCAGGGAGATCATTGATTTTATTGTCCTGGATAGCCTTGGAGAATCCCTTAGACCCCAGAAACTCTTTCTTTGTAGAATATTCCCTCTTATCCAAGCTACCCATAGAGAACCAGCATTTGTAAATAGATTCCAGATCAACTTTAGTTGAAACACAATTGCAAAGTCCTCCAACAAATGAATACCCAACCCCCTTCCTATTTAGGCTTATAGACGTCTATCCAGGCAACTCTTGTCCCCACTGCTGAGGTGACTTTGTTTTTCCAAATAAAAGCTGCGCAAAGAGAGTCCACTTTGGCATAAAACCGCTTTGGAAGATTTAACATTGCACTCCAGAAGTTGACCATGCCATAAATAACCGAGGATATCAACCTTATCTTCCCTGCGAATGACAGAAACTTTACTGTCCAAGTATGCAGCTTGTTTGTGATTTTCTCGATGAATGGTTGCAGTGTAGCGAAGGATATTCTAGCTGGATTAAAAGGAAGACCCATATACCGAGTAGGAAAAACACCCACTTTAATACCTTGCATTGCACTAAGTACTGCCACCTGGATCTTTGAATAGCCTCCAAAGAAGATTTCTGACTAATCCGCATTGACATCTAATCCACTGATGCTCTTGAATTTTTCCATTGTCTAAGCAATTCCAGTAAGAGAGTGTCTTGCTCCATCCGAGAAAACCAGTAAATCATCAGCAAATAATAGATGTGTTACCACTGGAGAGGCAAAAAGAGGGTGAAGCCTAATATGTCCTTTATCTGCGGCATGTTCAAGCAGTTTAGAGAGCACGTCCATGACCATAATGAACAAATATGGAGAGAGGGGATCTCCTTGACGGAGTCCTTTTTTCCCTGGAAATAAACCCGCTAGTTCACCATTTATTGATATCGAGAATCTTGGTGAAGAGATGCATTCCTTAACCTAAGTACAAAAAATAGTTGGGAAGTTTTGAGCTTCAAGTACCTTGAGCACAAAATCCCAACACACCGTGTCAAAAGCTTTCCTTATGTCTACCTTGAGCATGCAACTCTCACTACAATTTTCTTTTTGATAATCCCTGATTAGCTCCGAAGCCAATAGCACATTCTCCCCTAAGCTTCGTCCTTTCAAAAACGCCGCTTGGTTTGGACTAATGCATTCCTGGAGAAGTGGTTTCAATCTGTTGGCGATGATCTTGGAGATGATTTTATATGTCAGATTGTAGCAACTTATCGGTCTGTAGTCACCCAGTTTGCATGCTTCACGTTGCTTTGGAATAAGAGTGATAGCCGTATTATTAAAGTCTTTCAACAGTCGGCCATTCCTGAAAAATTCCTGCACTGCAGAGATAACATCCGTCCCTACTGTGTCCCAAGATGCGCGATAGAACTCCACTGAAAAACTATCTGGTCCAGGGCTCTTGTCCCTCGGCATTGCAAAGACAACACTCTTGATTTCTTCTGCTGAGACCATTTTCTGTAGCTCCTGTCTTTGAGTGTCATTGCATCTAAAAGAAAGCAGATCATGTATCTCGGTTGTTGAGATAGGAGATATGGCCATCTCTGTGCATCCTATTATACCCTAGAAATAATCTGCAGCATGTTCCTTTATATCCTTAGGATCAACAAGCTTTCTATCATCTGAGTCTCTAAGGTAGTGAATATGGTTCTTTGCAGCTCTCTGAGAGGCGGACTTGTGATAGAAAGTTGTGTTCATGTCTCCAAGATTCATCCAAGTAGCTCTCGATTTCCGGCGAAAGAATTTTTCCTCTGCTGCCTTTAGAAAATTCTAGTGTTCCCTAGCTTGATGTTCTTCCCTTACTGTTTGAGCATCCGGGTTAGAGAGAATGTTCCGCTGCAAACTTATGACCTTTTCTGCTTGAGCTTTAACCCTTGTTGTAATCCCACTGAAGTGCTGCTTGTTTAAACCCCTGAGTACTGGCTTCAACTGTCAAAGCGACCGTACAAGCTTGAATTGACATGTGCCCTGGATCTCTTGCGGGTTCCATGCTTGTCTAACTGACTCGTGATAATCATTGTGTGCAACCACATGTGTGAAAAACTTAAACGGCTTCCTAACCTCGCGTTTAATAGACGACATCTGAAAAAGGCAAGCTGCATGGTCTGATTGCAGTGGCGCTAAGAAATCTGCATAAGAGTTTGGGAAGACTTGAGTCCAAGGTTGATTGATGAATGCATGGTCAATCTTCTTGGAAGCCGAGCTATCCTCTTGATTATTCCACCAGGTATATGTTAGACCTTTCGCTTGAGCTTTAAACAGATATGCATTCTGCATAGCTATGTTGTAATTCATTTTAAAATATATAAGAAAATATAAACAAAATCACAACGACAAAAATGTTCAATTAACATCCTAGATGAGACGTGTTAGAACGTCCTCGTGCGACGCATATTTGCTGGTTATTATCACGTCAGCCATTGATGTTAAACGTCAGTAAATATTAAATATAAACAAAAAAAACTACAAAAGACAAATAAATATTGGATATTAAGAGAAATAACCAGAGGAGAGGTATGATGATATACTAGCCATGGAATGGTGTAGTGAACGAGAAAAATATGATTGCAAGCACCTGCAATCGATCGAGTGTGTTTAGTTAAGGAAGCACTAACAGTTTAAGGAATGACACTATAACAGTTTATGGAAGCACTAAATGCATAGTTTATGGAAGCACTAACAGTTTATGGAAGCACTAAAGGCACAGTTTATTGTAACACTAACAATTTAAAGAATAAATAAAGGCACTTACCCGTAACAATAGTACATTCCTTCATAGACTGAGTTCACAGGTCATACCTGACAACAGTCGGCATATACAGTAGAACATCTATAAATTAATACTCTTTAAATTAATATTCGCTATAAATTAATAAATTTTTCCGGTCCCAATTTGGGCCGATGTAAAAAATGACACATTTCGATAAAATGATAAAATAATATTTTTTGAAAATCTTATGTACAAATATAGTCTCATCAATATCATAAATTAATAATCAAATAAACTATATATATATATATATTTTTATATATCTAAGAAAATTTAGTAAAATATGACTTTATTGTTGTTTGTCTATTCTTGAATTTGCATTCTTGTTGGAACTCATCTCTAATCTATTTCATTGTTGTCTTCTCAATCGCATCCAAAAATTGTGGAGTGTCTAGATGAGATAATTGCTTATTTAGTAACTGTATCTAAAGGTACCGCAATATCTTTTTCGACTTCATCATTACTATAAAGGATAATAGTAGCAATTTCTTCTAAACTCTAAACTTTTAACATTTATTATTTTTATCTAGAAAATTTAGTAAACAATTGAAATTCATCCTATTATGATAGCCAATTGTACATTAAGAAAATTCTTTAAAAATATAAATGATAACAAAAGTATTTTATGTTGTAATAGAAAATGAAAAAAAGCTCTACATAAGTTAATAAAATATTAATTTATCGATAAACTAATAATTATTAATTTATCGATAAATGAAAATCTCTATAAATTAATAAAAATTCATGGTTCCGGCCTTATTAATTTATAGAGGTTTTACTGTAATAGCATAAAACAATCTGGAATTCAGTAATCAATCAATTATACTTGTTAAACTTACAAATATCGTCAAGGAAGAGTTTGCAGATTGCGCAAAGACCATGATATGCAACCCATGAAGTAAATGATTCCCACTTTTCCAATTGAAATCAGATCTACCTCTCTTGAGGTGGGCGAATCTTCCACCACTCTCTTAACTCATAGGCAAATGCTTTATTCATCAACTTAATGTATTGGTTTAGGTTAGAACCATGTAACATTCTGTCTTGAAGATCTGATTGTTGAAGATTTCTCAAAAGGCAAGTCATGGCATCAGCGAGAGACTATCTTGGTACAATGAAGTGTCTCCAAAGGTCCATGAAAGATAGGCAGTGTATAGATGATTAAAGTGGTCCACCAACCGAGCGTAAGAGCCTTTAATAAGAAGATTCACTTCAGGTTTGAAGCACACCAAAATTTGCAACCAACGGCAAAAAGACAGCACTTTTTTCATCTGAGAAAGCAAAAAAAAAGGCAAAAAAATGAGAATAATATCATCAATCAATAACAATTAATAGTAATCCAATGAAACATTTAGTTTTGTACCTCCTCGTGTAAGTGTAGAAGATCTGGATATCCATTAAACTCGTCGAAGCAGTCTTCTACCAACTTTTTCTTCCACCCAAGTAATTCTTTAGGCATCCCCAAAAGAGAAGACACATATGCCTATGTGTATTTCACACTAGCTATGATCGTAGGATCCTCCTCGAATCATGAGAACAATTATAATACACATAGTAAATACAAACATTCTAAACAGTGATACATGTGTTGGACTAATAATGAATAAACCAATTTATGTTTTGATTTCGGTATTTTCATTTTGATATTTGAGCTTATTGGAACTAAAACTATAAAATGATTTATATAATGATGATATTTCAATATGATCATATGCTGAAAGGAAGAAGTAACAACAATCATCGTGAATGACCTTCATATCTAACACCATGTAGATGATCCACATCCAAATTTTGTGCAAATTTATTATATTAGCAATATGTTTACTAATAGATGCACATGTTTAGAAATAGATTGACATGTAAAAAGGAAAAATAAATACAAAAAGTATTATTCTACATGTCTTCTCTACTTTAATTCCTTTTAAAAAAATTTATGTGTCGACCTCAATTGTTACTATAAGAACCCTCGTTTACCATCATATAAACTCAATATGTGAAGTTGATGTAAAGTAGAAAATGATGATACTGATTACTGAAAGAGTTATGTAAATTTTGAAGGTTCTATTTGAAGATTTTTTTAACATGTGTAAGTAAGGGAGACCCCTTTTGTGCATTTAACCTTCTTTCAAATTTTCTCCTAATTGCTAATAAGTTATTGAATATTTAGTTTAAAAAAAAGTTTATCGTAAATAAAACAATATAATATTTGACTTTTTTCCCACCTAAATCTTTCATCTGGAATTTTAACAGAAGCGATGTCGTATAATATCAAAACCGAGTTGCCGACGCGAGTCCACATCGGCCCAAACCAACATGGCACTTCACTACAAGTTTGTCTGTGACCAATTCACGTGACGGGACAGCCCTCGTTGACTCTTAATATGTTCGTACATTACTATTATGTTGCGCCACGTTAAAAAATATCCAGTTGTCAAATCAAACGGTGCTAAAGAAAAAAAAAAACAATTTACAATTCACTCGTCTCCGCATATTTGTGGAGCCTTTACATTTCGCCAAAGCAAAGCAAATTCTACGACTACAAGTCTCTCTGTCTATATATATATATAATAAACACCAAACCGACGACACCGTTAAGACCTGAAAAGAAAAGGAAAAGGAAAAAAAAAAGGATGATGATGATGAAGTCGTTGATTTGTCTCTCTCTCATCCTCCTCCCTCTCGTATACGTCGTGGAAGGTGGTCTTCTCGGTGGCGCGAAGCCGATCAAGGATCTATCGGATCCGAACGTTGTCGCGGTCGCCAAGTATGCCATCGAGGAGCATAACAAACAATCTAAGGAGAATCTTGTTTTCGTGAAGGTTGTCGAGGGAACAACGCAAGTGGTCTCCGGTACAAAGTACGATATGAAAATTGCGGCCAAGAATGGTGGTGGTCAGATCAAGAACTACGAGGCCGTCGTGGTTGAAAAGTTGTGGCTTCGTTCCAAGAGCCTTGAGTCTTTCAAGGCCGTATAGAGATCTTGATTTGGATTTCCGTAGATTGATCTCTCTCGGATGTAATTTAAATGAATCTAGCGTATGATGATTTGAGATTTTGACGTTTGTGTTGCTTATTGTTGTTGGTAATATTTTCTGTAATAAAAAAAATAAATAAATTAGAGATATGTTTTTGAGATCTGTACATGTACTTTGAGTTGGATCAGATCAACCGACACGATCTGATGCAGTTGGAGACGTCAACCGGTCAACGACACGTGAGTTGTTCGTGACATATCTGAGTCTTTTTCATGTCGCTACTCGGTAATAGTATTATAGATTATAGAAGATGAGAATTGAGATTATTGTGAACTTGTGATGTGCATATTTATGAGCGAAGTTCCACGTTCTAATTAAACACAGCCAATCAAATTTGTTGCAGCTAAGACGCGCGATCTCTTCCTTATCTCTTGTAACATTTCAGTAAGATGCTAAAAGCTTCGGAAGTTTAGTATATGAATTTGATTTAGGATTCTGGTCATCAATACAAATATTAGATACCTTGCTCATCGAGATTCAAATTGCATGTTATGATTCGAAAAAATAATTAGAGATTGGAAATTATTAAGAGACTAATTAGTTCAAACGGATCACTGTTTAACATGGAAAGATATCATGATCTCGTATAACTTGCGATTATATCATTATTTTTATGTTTTTTTAAATAAATGTTCTCTGCTCTCATTCATTGTTTGTTGTGTGAATCACTTTGTAATATCCTTGAAGCAATTAACAGATATAAATGGAGAAGTTTTGACGATTTTGTGTTTGATCGCCGCGGCTCTTAAGCTTCCAAGAAATTTTGGGTACACAATGATAACCTAATATGGCTCCAAGTACACATTGTTTTTTTTTTTTTCCTTCCAATGACTTTATTAAGATCCAAAAATAAGGTCTGAGTTTACAACAGGGTACAAAAACATTGGACATACATTAAACAGAGCATATAATTGATTACTGTCAACTGCCATTTTGCTTAAGATATCTGCACATGAATTCTGCTCTCGAAATGTGAAAGTGAATCATATAGCAGTAAATCTTGAGCACCACGCCATAATAGTATTCAGATAGTGTTGTAAGCGAGGATTTGTCATCTTATTATTGAGTAATCTGGTAATGGTGGAGTTGTCACCTTCGAAGTCTACAACACGATATCCTAACCCCCATGATGATTGAATTGCCGAAATGAGTGTTGTACATTCAGATTCTTCAATGGTAGCTCGTCCTTGGAATTTTCCCATTCCTGCTTCAAGAAAAGCACCAGTTGTAGTACGGAGGATCCATCCAAGACCTGAATTGCGATCTCCGTCATGGTGGGAGGCATCATAGTTACATTTAACCCATCTTTGGTCTGGTGGAGTCCATTTTGTACCTTGTGATCTGGCTCTGTGAACCTCATGTCCTTCGTCTGATTGTGGAGACATATTGGTAATCCATTCCTCTACATCAGAAAGTATTTGCGTGCTGATGATGTTTTGGTCCATCATTTTGTGGTTGAAAACCAGATTGTTACGACTCTTCCATAAGTACCACAACAACCAGAAAGAAGCATATCTACTAATTTGAGGGAGGTTAAGGTCTTGATGGATGTTGAAGAGGTACCTGAGTTTGTTATCTACTGCAATAGCCGGATCTGCTAGCATTGTGGTAGAGATTCCTAGTGTTCTCCAGATCGCAATAGAATTAGTGCATGAGAAGAATAGGTGTTCACTCGTTTCCAGTTCGGTACAGCAGATGGAGCAGTACGGGTTGACATGAATGTTTTTGCGTCTTAGGTTATCAACAACGCCTAAAGCTCTTGAAGCCATTCTCCAAAGAAAATGCTTAAGTTTTGGACTAATATCCAATTTCCAGATGTTAGCAGCAATATCTGGCGTAGTAGCTAGTGGAGCTTGAGGTGTATCTTCAGTTCTTGTCATAGTTAGGGCCTGCCAATAACCAGATTTCACTCTGTACAGACCATCCGTTGTGAGATTCCAGAGATAATTGTCTGACTCATCAGTCTAAGGGAGATATATCTTCCGTATAAGATAATGATCACTCGAATCAATATATGCGGCTAGCTTAATCTCGTCCCATTGTTTGGTGTGTTGATCTATCAGTAGTTGCACTGGTAGCTCAGAACTATGCTCATTGAGGATAGTCGGAGGGCGTGGGGGCGAGGTTGGTAACCAGGGGTCGACACCCATCCTTGTTCTTTGACCATTACCGAAGGTATATTGGATTCTTGTGGCTAGTAACTCACACCCAAAACGGAGGGAATTCCATCCATAAGAAGGCTTATGACCTTTTGAAGCATTAAAAATGTCTGTGTCCCGAAAGTATCTAGCCTTGAGAAGACGGTATAGCAAGCTCTCCGGTCTCTTGATGATTTTCCAAATATGATTAGCCAGAAGTGCTTGATTGAATAGATGAAAGTCACGAAATCCTAGTCCACCATCTTTCTTTGTTGAGAGAAGTTTTTTCCAAGCCACCCACGAGATCTTCCTTTTATCTTTTGTTGAGCCCCACCAGAAGTTTGCTACTAGACTATCCAGTTCTGAGCATAATTCTAAGGGTAGTTGGAAACAATTCATTGAAAATACTGGCATTGCATATGCAACAACCTTAATAAGAGTTTCTTTTCCTGCAGGTGATAAGAACTTGGTTTGGCATCCACCAGTCTTTCTTGTTACTTGTGTGTGAATATATTGCAACATCTCTTTCTTTTTCCTGCCAAATTGCTCTGGTAATCCTAGATATTTGCCACCTCCTCCAACATTTGGGATCTGCAGTTTCTGTTTGATGATCTCTCGAGTATGTTGATAAACTCTGTTCCCAAAGGTAATCGACGATTTGTCGAAATTGATGATCTGACCTGAAGCATCTCCATACTCTTTGAATATTTCCAGAAGATTAGAACTATTTTTGTGGTCCGCTTTAATGAAGAAAAGAGAGTCATCAGCAAACAATAGATGTGAAACTCTAGGTCCCCCATTACTGATTTGAATACCCTGGATACGACCTTCTCGCGTTGCCTCACTCATTAGAGAGCTTAGTACATCAGCACACAGTATAAACAGAGCCGGTGATAATGGATCACCTTGACGTAAACCTCGACTTGGAGAGAATAATCCGTATGGACTGCCATTAACGAGTAATGAAAAAGTTACCGACCGTACACAGTTCATTATCCATTTGATCCAAGTAGAAGCGAATCCTTTCTTAACCATAACATCTTCAAGAAACCGCCATTCAATCCGATCATAAGCTTTGCTTATGTCTATTTTACCCGCCATATATGAATTCGCACAGCGTTTCCGAACTTTCAAAGAGTGTAATATCTCATGGGCGATCATAATGTTATCAGTTATGTAGCGACCATGGATAAAAGCAACCTGACTTTCAGAGACAACAACTGGTAGTACTGCCTTTAAGCGTTTCGTAAGGATCTTTGAGACGATCTTATAAGTGACATTGCAGAGACTGATGGGCCGTAAGTCTTTCATTGTCTTTGGTTCAGTCACCTTTGGAATAAGGCACAAATTAGTATGGTTCCACTTCTCCTGAATTACTCCAGTTTCAAAGAAAGATTTCACTGCTCATAAGATTGATGGTCCGACAGTCTCCCAATATTGTTGGTAAAAAGCCGCATTAAATCCATCCGGTCCGGGAGCCTTTGTTTTACCAATGGAAAACAACGCAGTTTTAATCTCCAAGACAGATATCTCCTTTGTTAAGCCTTCATTCATTTCATCTGTGACTACACGATGTATATTACGGAGGACATGGGGATTGAGAGTCTGACTTTGACTGGTGAATAAATCCTGAAAATAACCAGTTGCTTCTGAGGCAATATCCTTATTACCGTAAACTTGTATCCCATTGGAGTCTTGTATTGAAGTAAGTCGATTCCTTGCTATTCTGTTTTTTGTTGAGGCGTGAAAGAACCTTGTATTGCGATCTCCATGGTTCAACCATAAGTTACGGCTTTTTAAATGCCAATATTTTTCCTCATCTTTATATGCCTTGGTCAAAGATCTGCGGAGTTCATGAAGTTGAGCTGTTGAAACTGATGCATCTGTGTGAGCATCGCCAATTTCCTGGGTGAGCTCTTTAATACGAAGAGCAGAGTTGGTACCATGAGTTCGTTTCCAAGCAGAAAATTCTCGTCGACAATTCTGAATGCTCTCATACAGAGTGAGATCATACGAAGTCAGTCCATTCCAGCTCTCCTTAACAACATTTTCGAAGTCTGGATGTTGACATAGTCTTGTATCAAATTGAAATGGCTTGAAGCCACTGTCTGTGGTACGCTTTATTTTGATGATAGCAGGGTGGTGATCAGATTCTATCATTTCGAGATAGATAACTTCAGAAGCAGGGTAAGTTGCCTTCCACTGATCATTTGCCATTGCACGATCTAGCCAACACTGGACTGTGTGTTTACGTCTTTTACCAGCCCAAGTCATATTGTTTCCTTTGAAGGGAAGATCAGAAACTTTGCACGCCTTTACCATGTTCTGAAAATCTTCAAGACCCCAATTTCACGAACAGGGCCTCCACGTTTTTCATTGGAGTGTAATATTTCATTGAAGTCTCCACACATTAACCATTCTCCATGTCTAGTAACAGAAATTCTTTGTAAGCGTTCCCATAATATATGTCTTAGTTTGCGAGTCGGATGGCCATAAACACAAGAGAAGTAGAAAGAAACTTCTTTATTATTGATTTTGCAATCGATTAGTCGGTCGTTTGCATCATAGAAACAAACTGAAACAAAGTTCTTCCAAAGTAAAGCTAAACCACCCCTGTCCCCAACAGAGAAACACACTTAACATTATCATAACCCAACTGAACAGCAACATCCCGAACAACATCATCGGGATTCTTGGTCTCGACTAGAAAGAGTAAGTAGACTTTATTCCCTTTAGGCATCGAACTACCAGGGACCCTTTCAAGCCCCGGCAGTTCCAAAATGCTGTATTCATGGCGCCTCCGGTGGCTTATGGCCCACCGTACCATCACTGTTAGTTGTTGGGTTAATCGGAGTCACTCTCCCTAGTCCTTGTGTTGCTTGTGCGGATGTCTCCTGTGGTTGAAACCAGTTGCGAACCTCATACACTTCTGACTGACGAATGTTACGCTTAGAAAAGCATTGTTGAGTATCATCTGTAGCATAAGCGTGTCGCATATCACAGCAAAGTAGAGGCCAAGTAACGTAGTTTGCAGAAGTTGAGGCCTCTGTTTTCCTCTTCTTAGGTGCATTCGGATTCCCATCTTCAGGCTTGTCCTGTGTAGTCTGTCGAAACGGTGCAGGTTGTTGCATTTCAGGATTGTCTGCAGGGCCATCAGGATTGTAGTCAATGTCATCATCATCATCCTCCGGTGGTGGTGGCGGAGGAGGGTTATTCCCATTCGGACAATCAGATGCATCATGAGTCATTAGACCGCAGATAGAACAAAAGTTTCGGAGTTTTTCATACCGAAACTTCAGAACACAGGTCCTATCCCCAAACTGGAATTGTCTCTAGATTCGCAGAGGGGTATCAACATTCCACATGAGGCGTATACGAACATAGTCCACCATCACAGCCGCATCTCCGCCGAAGTCAGTTTCCATGAATTGGCCTAGTGTTTTGCCAATAAAAGTCACCATACGTAGGGTGAGATAATGAGTAGGAATTCCTCTAATCTGGATCTAGAACGGGATTGAATGAATCCCATCCTCCGCAATCGCTGGGTTCCATCTTTGGGTCACACACATCCAATCGTTAAACGACCAAGGGCCTCGTCGGAGAACTTCAGCCATGGATTCCTCCGAGTGAAACAAGAATTGAATTTTCTTGTTTTCCATTATCCGTCCTGAAACTTCATCAGGGACGCCCCACAGCCGTGGTAATGTGCTCAGCATTGCACGGAGATTTTGCTTGCGAAGGTTGACTGGCTTCACAATCAGACTGAAGCGAGTCTCTTGGATCGCTTCTTCACACAAATCAACAAGGAGGGTGATCGCATCATCTTCGATTCCTAGGGCAATTTCTTGCATTTGTCGCCGGATCTTGTCCGCCATGATCAATAAGAACAAAGGAAAAGAGTAATTTTCACTCTGATCAACCTGACGGATCCAAAAAACAACGCAGGATTTAAATAGGTTTAGATAAAAGACAGTTATGGAAGTTGTAACCGTTTTACCGTTATTATCCCCTGAAAAAACCGCCGGTAACCGGCGATCAACGCTCATAAGTGAGAAAAGACGCGACGAATCGATGCAATTATCGCGAGAGGGAGAGTATGACATATTTTGGTTTGTCGTCCATGTTTCCAAGTACACATTGTTTTATTGTGCTTTTGGCAAAACGAATAATCTTGCTCGCACTCTAACAAATGCGTAATTTGGACGTAAAATATGCACTGCGAGAGTCGCAGTCGTTGAAGTTGTTAATAGACATACCCACCCAAATTTCAAACTCTTGCTCTTATTGGAAGCCCATTGGACCATCAGACGAAAATAAGGAGGGATTAAGCTTTTCCTCCCCCACGATGCTTTTGCGGATATCGTTTTCAGTTATGAGAAAAATATCCAAATTATAAAATTATTTAGTTTTCGATGAACTTAGAATAATACTAAGAAAAAACTTGTATTTTAAGAAAATCAAAAAGAAAACAAAACGTCAGTATCTAACTAAATTCTAGACTTTAATTGAAAGAAAGAAAAAACTTAGAAACTATATATATAGTATTATTTCTTGGTTGTGTTAAAAACTTGAAATGTTAAATTTATTGGAAAATAAAAAGAAAAGGATGAGTTGTTTTCACACATAAAGCTTACTTTGTCCTTTCCAAAAACAAGAAGTTAAAAACAAAAACAGAAGGGACTTTATTTTGAAGTGAAAGGCTGATGATATATGGAAAAAAGAATAGTATATGGACCCTTTCATTATTGCGATATTTAATTTTTGCATACACTTTATTTGGTCAATCTTTCTTTGCCCTCCCACTTCCACTTCCTTTCCTTATTTTTCTATTATACTTTAAAGTCTTCTTTTATTTTTCAAAACCCACTTAATTTATTTTATTTTAGTACACTATCCGGCATATGTTTTATGTAGGGCACACGTGCGAATTTCAACTTCATTCTCAGATAAGTAAAAAAACGAAAATGTAAAAAATGATAACGTTTGAAATGTAAAAAAAAAAAAACAATTAGAAAGCTAATCATGAATATTCCCTTAATCCTTACACCGGCACATTCTTTTTTGGGCTGTCCGAACGAACGAAGACACGCATGTAGTTTAAATCAAACTTTGTAATTATTATTATGATGCATTCAATATGAGAAGATTGGATCCACTTACTCCCTCCATTTCAATAATCTTTTTTTCTATTTTATTTGGCGGCATGTTTACTCATTACATGAGTGGTGTGATGATGGCCTTTGTTTGTGTGGCATTATATTAGTTGTGTTAATGTTGAATTTTTCCATTATTGGGATTGGTAATCTGAAAAATAAACAACATGTATACGAAAATCTTGTGGTCAATAGAACATTATTTACACTTGTGTTTAGTAATGTGATGACCACAAAAAAGAGTTGACTAATTAATAGTTATTGAACTCTTCTTAACCAACTCACTTTGATGTCAAGCATGATGTCATATAAATGTATACTCCCATCCCATTCTTTCTAATAAGTTGAGATGTCCCTTTATTTCTTCTTCGCCACCATTACGTATGAAACCTAAAGACTTATCCAGAACTACATACTTCTTCCACATATAATTGAGCATTAAAACATTTTAGGATCACTTCTTATCGTAACCGATACTTGGAATGTTGATGTCCTGCCAAATGTTCTTCTAATTGACCAGCGCAAATTCCATGATATCTTGTTTTACAATGAGTACTGATGCTATAATATAAATTAAAATTGTTTTACATTAATTTTTTGTTTATCAAATTAAAAATATATAACATAAAGTTGAATCATGGATATGATGAACACGTAGTATGAATTGAGATCCAATAAATAATCCTCTTATTTAGCAAAAGCATGGACGGAAGCTTCACAATCACAGGCACAGACTAGATTCTAAAAAATATTTGATAGTAAAACAACTAAAAGAAAAAGTTGCTAGCTAAAACTATTGATATTGATTCTTTCTAACAGTATTGTGGACATGCTTTTGTGAATTCCAAGCTTTTTGTTTTGGTCCAAAGAAAGTGAGCAACACGGTTCGAACAAAGTGAGTAACGCGTACCTGTTGTTATTATTGGACCATTAACTTTATGATATGATTACTATATAACTAACTAAACTAGATTAATAATGCATCGTACTGATAATATATCAAAACGCTATGATCAGTACCAAAACTGCATCCAATTTTGTATAATTTTTTTTTTTGGAATTATAGGATTTTAACTTATAGTACAATTGGTATAAACAATTTGCTACATTAAACACCTTTATACATATTGTATTTTTCTGTTTTTTTTCTGCCGAACCTAGCCAACATATGTGGCATAGGGTCGTAATTAAGGAGTGAGTACTGAGTAGTCAAACGAAGTGAGAGACATTACTGTTAAATCTCACCTACGAGTTCTTCACAATAGTATCGACCGTATGTATATCTATTTAGAATTCCAATAAACTGGTACACAAACATGAATACTTCCCCATTTCACATAATATTAGAGTCCTAATTAAATAGTAGTATTTAACAATAACAAGCATCGGTTATCTTGCACCTTTTTGGGAACATCTCAATTTCCTGCTAGTCACATGGTTATACTTGTGAATCGATCGAGTGTTGCATTTTTTTCGCCAAAAGATGTTTCAAGAATTTATTAATCTTCTTTATACACATTTGTTTCGTTTGCTCTCCAAAAGTCACACTTAAACACACGGACGCTTGCTCATTTTTTTTCCGAATCCTACCACCTGAAGAATTTGACCGAAGTTAATTATTCAAACATAATATATCGCCATTCATGCATTTTAAGTTTTCTAAAAATCTCAAACTTCTATCTATATAACCAAAATATATACAAAAAGGAAAAAAAAAAATCAAATTCCTGGTTATGGTACAATACATTTTTAAATTTAATTAAACAAGATATCTCAATCATCAATTTGTCATTTGGTTTTTTGCTTGTCAACTTCAACATTTTTTACTTAGATAGCAGTAATCATTTATTAATATATAAGCATATAATATTGATGAACATAGCATGTACGCGCAGAAAATAGACATACAATTATGTACAGATTAATGTACGTACATACACCCAACTTTGCAGAAAATGACATTTAGTGATGGAAACATTCATCAAATATCAAAATGTTTAATTGCATAAAACGACAAAAAAATTTGTCTACTTATAGTTTAACTAATAGACACTTGAGAATATCATAATTATACATGGATTACGTAGTTCTTTATACAATAGTAGTATTTCCCCTATTTTGGTCGCCGTAATAAGGATATACCTACTCTCTCTATACGGCTGTCTAAAAACGATTGCTAGGGTGGGGACAAACACAATCTTTACAATCACATTTATTTAATTGCATTATTAATCATTCCAGATTCTAGTTGGGGTGTTGAACAACTCACCATATTGTATAATTACACATCACATTATTTAAAAAATGATCACACTGACATGGTTTGCCTTCGAAGGCAATACGAAGTAATTTGCTATAACACTAAAAATTGAGATTATATATATAACCTTTGACAGACAAAAATTAAACATGATTTATAAGTGTTTTTATACGTCGCTTTGACGGTTGATTGTTCATGTTTAATTTAATCGTATACGTGCGCTAGCTTATTCTTGTGTTTGACTATAAAATCACATAGTATTATTACTTATAAATTGCTTCAAGTTGATGTCTTACTCAATTAATCGTCTAAGCATATATCTAACGGATTGGTTAAGAAAAAGAAGAGTAACTCAATTTTTGGAACTTACGTAATTGCATGCGCAAACGTACAAGACTTGATTTCAGAGAAAAAAGTTATCCGATTCTATAATGATACTACTTTGTAAATTAAAGGACAAGATTTTTTTTTTTTTTTCCTTATATTCTCATTGAAAATGATAATGATAAATAGGTATGACGAGTGATTATGCAGCATCCTAGTGAATTTCTTAGTGACAGAGAAGGATCGTGTTGATCAAATTCATATCCACCACAGAAGTGTGAGATGTTAACGTTTTAAACCACTAACTATTATATAAACTCGCAATTCTTCGTTTTGTTGGTACGCTATAAAAACCCAAACCGACCTAAATCAATCAAAGATCCCATTGCCAATGGTGAAGCTGATGAGAAGACTGAAGAAGTAGTGTAAAAACCAAGTCATTGGGCGTATCTATGTCGACAAGCACTGCACGTGGCATCGAGGTGTACCATTCAAACCTCTAACAACCGTTGGATTACATAATCCAACGGTGTAAAAACATCTCTCCTGCAAAACCGTTCATAAAACCCAATCGGCACACACACACACACACACAGAGGCCACAGCCGTGTAACGGAATTACCAAAAAAGCCAACTGTCCCCACGTGTCTTCTGAACTCGACTCTTCTGTTTGCAGGGGCTTTTTCGTAGTTTAAAATTTACAACCTTTTGGACCCAGTACACCTAAAAGTCACAGTCACATGGCTGGTGAAAACACAGACATGCAACCAATACGCTGCTCTCTCTAAACCGTCGATTTAATCACATCCAGCTCAAAATCTCGCCACGTGGAACCGTGATTTAAGAAACTCGTCACGGTCCCGTGAGTGAAGAGTCACCCAGATACCAACAGCTACAAGCTTTTAAAAACCTTCTCATCCTCTCTTCTTCAAGCCTCCTCCTCCTCCTCCTCTTACCAATGAACCTTCTCAGAAATTAGAATTAACAAATTCGTGAGTTCACTCAGATAGATAGATCTTTACGAAGATGGTGTCAGTGGAGGATCCGATATCTCATTTGAATTCTACTCGCTTCCCGTTATCAACCGACTTCTACGGTTCTTCTTCGCCGTCGGCGGCGAGGTTACATCGACAAGCTGGCCGTTCGATGAGGACAGTGAGATCTAATTTCTACCAAAGCGGTGATCAATCTTGCTCTTTCGTCGGCTCAATCGGCGATAAATCTGAGTACGCCTCGGAGTTCCTTTCCGATTCCGTCATCGACATGAGGCTCGGCGAGCTCGCTTTGAAAAACAGTAATTCTCTTAATTCAAGCGCTTCCTCGGTGAAAGAGGAAGCGTTTCTCGACATTTCTCAGGCGTTCAGTGATTTCTCCGCTTGTAGTAGCGATATCTCCGGCGAGCTACAGCGTCTCGCTTGCTTGCCGTCGCCGGACGCTGCTGAGAGGAATGAGAACGGCGGAGATAACGAAGCGGAGCAGGATCCGGAGCCGTGTTTAGGGTTTCTACAGAGGGAGAACTTCTCTACGGAGATTATTGAGTGTATTTCGCCGGAAGATCTGCAGCCAACTGTGAAACTCTGCATCGACGGACTTCGTTCTTCTTCGGTGGCGATTAAGCGATCTGCTGCGGCGAAGCTGCGGCTCCTGGCGAAGAATCGAGCGGACAATCGTGTGTTGATTGGGGAATCTGGAGCTATTCAAGCTTTGATTCCGCTTCTTCGTTGTAACGATCCATGGACACAGGAGCATGCAGTCACAGCTCTCTTGAACCTCTCTTTACACGACCAGAATAAAACTGTAATCGCCGCAGGAGGAGCGATTAAGTCACTAGTGTGGGTACTCAAAACCGGGACGGAGACTTCAAAGCAGAACGCAGCATGTGCGTTGCTTAGTTTGGCACTATTGGAGGAGAACAAAGGCTCAATCGGAGCATGCGGTGCGATTCCGCCGCTTGTTTCTCTTCTGTTGAACGGATCTTGCAGGGGGAAGAAGGATGCTCTGACGACGCTTTACAAGCTGTGTACACTTCAGCAAAACAAGGAGAGAGCGGTTACCGCTGGAGCGGTGAAGCCGTTGGTGGACCTTGTGGCGGAGGAAGGAACTGGAATGGCGGAGAAGGCAATGGTGGTTTTGAGTAGCCTTGCAGCGATAGATGAAGGGAAAGAGGCTATTGTAGAGGAAGGAGGCATCGAAGCGCTTGTTGAGGCCATCGAGGATGGATCTGTTAAAGGGAAAGAATTTGCGATCTTGACTCTGTTGCAGCTTTGTTCTGATAGCGTTAGAAACCGTGGGTTGCTTGTGAGGGAAGGTGCGATTCCTCCACTTGTGGGTCTCTCTCAGAGCGGCTCCGTCAGTGTTAGAGCTAAGCGGAGGGTAAGAACTGTGCTTTTAAGCTGATTTCTCATTGCATCATCTTTGTTCGTTTAGCTTGATACAAAGAGTCTTCTTTTACGGATTAGAGTTTTAATATTGTGTCAGTGGTGGTGTCTCTGGTCTGTGATTTCTCAAGAGATCTCGAATCAGATCTAGTCCAACAAACCAGATTCATAGATTTAGTTGATCCCATTTGAGGATTGTGATATGGATTCCATCGATTCGCAGGGTCAGTTTGGTTCAAATGTTTGGTAGGATGTATGAAAAGCTTGAAATTGATCAAGATTCATTGTTTTGTATTGTGTAGGCAGAAAGACTTCTGGGGTATCTTCGGGAGCCAAGGAATGAGGGATGTTCAACAAGCCCTTGAAATGAAACCATGTGGACGTTTCATCAGTCTAGTAATGTATATACTGAGTTGTATGTTTGGTGGTTTTGTATAGCTGTCTTTTATGTAGACTGTAAAGAGAGATCAAATGATTAGCAGAAACTTGACTGACTTTTTGATCTCTCATGTATTGATGGTTAAGCTAGTTTTTGAGGGGGTTTCAAGGGAGTGCTTATTTGGATTACAAGTTTAGCATTTTCAGGTTTTGGCTTCTGGTTTGTGAGGTGTGGGGAGTATGCCTGATTTTTAAGGCAAAGAAAAGGCTTGTTCAAGAACTAAGCAATTTTTAATCGATATTTCTTGATCAATTGCTTTACTCGATTTGCGATCAATTATTGTTGGATCTTTCGAGCTTGTCTGTGGATCTGTCTGAGTCTGACGGTGGATTTTGTAGATGATTTGTTTGTCAGCAGCATATCTGGCACCACTTGTATTGTCTTGTCCTACAATAGTAATTGGTTATCGTTGAAACAGTTGTTTGCCCCACCACTTTGACACTGATAGTTATGGCTTTGTCTCAAAAGTAAGTAATTCACTTGTTTATTTAACCTGATGCTTTGGGCTACACAAAGCTGTTTGCCTAAGTTGGTCGTATGCTCTTGCAAACTCATTTTTTTGGGGGTAAATTCACGTTAGTATTAGTGCTCTTATGGTCTTTGAGAAGCTTTGCTTTCAATCATGTTTTCTTTGAAGTTTTTAAAGGTCTTCGATACAATGTTGAATTTGGAATTGGTTGCGAATAACAATAAAAATATAGAGAGAAAGGTCAGTGATCATCATCGTCTTAAGCCGTATCGACCTCTTTGCCCTTCTTGTTCCTCCGCCGCAAGAGACTGGGCTTGTAGCCGGCCTCAAGCAACTTCTCAACCTCCTCAAACTGAAGCCCCTTGGTTTCAGGAACGAGCAGCCAAATGAAGAAGAGCCCGATTGTGGAGAAGCCGGCAAAGAGAAGGAAGGTCCCAGAGGAGCCGAGAGCGTGGGTGAGTGAGAGGAAGCTCTCACTCACAATGAGATTGGAGACCCAATTCGAGACGGCAGCTATCCCTCCACCAACACCTCTATATCTGAGTGGATAGATCTCAGAGTTGACGATCCACGGGACAGTGCCCATACCTGGAGCATACACTATGATGTAAAGACCCAAAAACACTATTGCTAAGAACCCAAACTTGCTTGGGCATCCATCTTTGAAATATGTTCTTCCTCTTGAGCCGCAAGTTGCTTTCATATCATCCGACAACACCACACATGCTCCTGGTGCATACGGCTGTACTCCGCTGGCACAGAATCCACATTCGGACCTGAGACACTTCATGCAGTTCCACCTTGAAGGAGGAGCATTTTCGGCTGCTAGCGGGACATACGCTGGACAAGTAGCATTTGGAGCAAACGTCCTCGACTCCATCGGATCAATCTTGGGGGCGTGAATGGCCGCTTGTGAGAACACAGTGGCTAATATGATAAGACATGTAATGATCCCAAACATAGAGATGATCATCAGCTTCCTTCTCCCGTACCTATCCACAAACATCATGCTCACTATCGAACCCACCGCGTTCAAACCAGAAGTAATGAGAGATAAGGCCATAGCTGTCTTGTTTGAGGCGTAACCAGCGAACTGCACAATTGAAGGACTGTAGTACATGACAGTGTTGATCCCCACAAACTGCTGTGCCACTTGCACTGTGATACCAGCCGCGAGTCCACGTCTAACAACAGGATTCCCGAAAGCTCCTTTGATCTTTGCGCTGAAGCTATCTCCGATGATCGCCTCGTCCGCCTTCTCCGCCTCGACTGACTCTTTCAAAGCTAACATCTCCGCCTCCACTTCGTCCGCCGGGTAAATCCTCTCAAGAATTGCTCTCGACTCCGCAATCCTATCCTTTCTGTATAACCACCGTGGAGATTCAGGCAGAGACAACATTAGCACAAACTGAACTATCGCCGGAACTCCCGCAACTCCCAACATCCATCTCCATGTTCCTGGAGTCTGTTTCAATCAAGATTTAGAGACTTTTCTCATTTTTTTGTGAAATAACAAACAAAACAGAGTTTAAATAAAAACAGAGAGCTAATCATTTTAACTTACATGGACAAAAGCAAGATTGATAAGGTAGGAGAAGAACTGTCCTCCGGTGATGAGAAGACCATTAGTACTAACAAGTGCACCTCTAATCCTCGCCGGAGAAGCTTCAGAGATGTACAACGGCGACGTCATCGAAGCCATACCAACACCAAACCCAACAAAGATTCTTCCAACGATGATAACCCACGGAGCAGGAGCAAACGCCATGACAATAGCACCGATCAAGAAAAGAACATCAGCGATAAGAATCGACATCCTCCTACCAAACTTATCGTTGATCCAACCTCCGACGGCAGCTCCGACGATGGCTCCGGCCACCGCCATACTAACAATAGTAGACTGAAGCCATGTTTTCTTATCAACTTCATCGAAATCTTCCCTGATGAAGAGAAGAGCTCCTGAGATGACACCGGTATCGTAACCGAAGAGAAGACCTCCGATACCAGCGGAGAGAGCTAATCTCATGATGTAAGGTGTCTTCCATGTCGTTCTCCAACACTCTGTGAACTCTGTTTTGTCTGCTTTAGCTATCCCTCCTTCCACCATTGTTGTATTGTGATCTCTGTAGATGTGATTCTTTCGGTAGAGAAATTAGGGAGAGATTAGCCTCTCAATCGTTGCCTGTAATTATATAGAGAAAGAGATTTAAACGAATATATTCGAAATCGGAAACTTAAAAAATCCATGATCATTCAAAGCTTTTGATATTTTTTTTTTTTTTTGTTCCTTTCCATATTAACAGATCTTAACAGTCAAAACAATTAAAACCAGACCAAATCGAATAAGACAGGCAAGTGAGAAAAAAAACATAATAAGTTAAAACAAAAAAAAAATAGAAGTCATCCGTTTGAGATTTTTTGAGTCGTACCAGTCACGAAAAATGTTACGGTGTTTGAGTGTACGATGAGATGAAAATGGAATCTTTGAACACACGAGACGAGAGGATAGAATTAGAAGATGAGATGTATTTTGGATAAGTGGGACCTACATTGCCTAATCTTTTTGACCGTTTCGTATTAATAAATCTACAAACGGTTAAACGTTTTGATAGTATCCTCTCCTTTTTTTATCTGGAAACTAAATACATTTGAGTTCAATAGATTTTGACCCTTGCACACAACTCGAAAATTTATTTGCAGTGGATAAATAATCTCAGTAATTTAATCTAAAGTAAAAAAAAAAAAATCCAAAACATAAACATGAGCCTATATCAACCCTAATGCATGGATGCCAGAAATGTAACTTATGTTTTGGTAACTAAACAAACCTAAAAAGAAAAAAGAAAAAAAAAAATCGAGCAGGGAAGAATTTGTAAGAGTTGATATCTTCAGGGCAATTTTTCTTACCTGGGAAGTTAACACTCTTGAATACGAGTTTTTCCTGCCAATACTTGATTTGGGTAAACAAATAGTTTTTTTTTTCTCCTCGGAATTGAAGTTTACAATATACTTTGAAACAAACACAAGAATGTGAGTCTTAAGGATACGTGAAACTGTATATATATAGATAATAAAGTCAGGACTCAAATGCTAAATTTAGAAGAAAAAGATAACAGTGTGATATGCTAAAACAAGTGGTCTAATATCCAATAATTAAGGATTAACTTTAGGTCAATATTTGAGATAAGAATGATTCACTGGAAAAATGGTTATGTAATGTTTTAGTGGTTGTGTTTTCTTCTGACAATCCCATTAGTCAAAAAATAAAAACCCATCTCCTATAGTTGTGTTAGTTAATAACTGTAACAGTTAGATCTGGCTATTATTGGTATATGACACCATCATAAGTTTATCAAAGTTTCGAGTTGGAATAATTTTTTCTTGTACGAGGGAGGAACTTCATCGACATTTACCTGTCTAATAGTATAGAAATAGTTTTATTCCTCTGTCTCTTTTCTTCTCTCCTATTATCTTATCTCCTATACTTTTTGTTTATTTTGGTTTGGAAATTGGATAAACATCTCTCAGTAACATGAACTTACTAATTATATATATGCATTACTGCATTATATAAGATTCAAATTTTTCTTTCATTGAATGTTTGTATGCTTTATATGTTGGATTCGTATGAGTCTTTTTTTAATTGTTCTTCTTTATAACTTTTGTTTTTTGGTAGCTGATAAAACTAAGAATCAGTGACATGTAAAAACCTGATGATGCGGGCAAACTCGACCAATTCCATATATAGTGAATAAAAAAATCAAAACATCGTAATACACATTGTAAATATCATGACCACAACAATTTTATTTTCTTCATAGAAGAATTTGTTTTTTCACCTTTCTTATTTCTTCGGTCTTTTTATATTTTTGATTGTCATTTTCTTTTGTGGATAACCTAACTAGTTTCGTACGTGTAGATTCAAACAAGAAGGAATCTTCTTTTTTTTTTGTCAAGAAGGAATCATGTTCGAAAGACGAGGCCATTTAGGCTAGTGATCCTCTCCACTTGACCAAGTCCTCTATCACCAAAGGGATTCGATCCCCAACTTTTCCTAAATGGGATAATATAATTGGTTCTTATTGTGGCCTTGTGGGTGCCAGACAAACATAAATATACATATGTGAACAAAGAGAGGAATCATGTTCCGAAGTTTATTATACCAGACTATCATTACTTATTCGAGATAAATAGACAATCATTTCACAACGGATATGCAAAGGTAAATGTTGGACCCAATATATACATATTTTCCAAATAATAAATAAAATTGTTATTTTCAAAGATCTATTAATACATATTTTAATTTTAAACTCAGGTGATAGCTGATAAGAGAAGATATATATTTGACTGTTTATTATAAAAAAAACAATTAAAAAGAAAAAAAAAAACAAAAAAAGATAAATGTCAAGAGTGGGATTTGAACCCACGCCCTTTCGGACCAGCACCTGAAGCTGGCGCCTTAGACCAACTCGGCCATCTTGACTCTTTGATATACGACTTACAATAACCTTTATATAATAAAAACATTATAAACCCGGCTTGAACCCTAAAATCGAGAAATCAAATTGAAGAAGGGAACAAACTCAATTTCTCCATTGATGGGAATGTTCGTTTTCTTGAATGAGAACACTACAAATCTCGTCTTCTCTTTCTCACAAATCCTATTCTTCTTCTATCTGCTTCACGCTGAACAGGCTCGCCATGGTTGTTTACACTCGGGAGTTACAAACAGAGGCGCCTCAGTCTTCGCCTTGTGGTGGTCCTATGTTTTCCGGCAACGCGACCACGATCCTACGCCGGATGCTTGCCGAGAGGATGATTAGCAGGTTTCTCTTCTCAGATCCTATCCTTTTTTCGATTACTCATTTGCCTTTTCGTTGTTGAATCTGGTCTTAGTTCTTAATTCACACCCTATGATCATCTCTTATGATGTTGTAAAGTCTGAGTCTTTCCCTTGATTAAGTTTGGTTCGTCACCTGAAACATGTTTCTAGCTTTCAGGTGGAGAATCAGAGAAAGAAAGAGAAGCTGGATAAGACACTAAAGGGTCTGTGTGTTACTGGGAGATTGAAAGAAGCTGTTGGGCTATTGTGGGGTAGCGGGTGGTTGCAAGTCCAGCCTGAGACTTATGCTGTGTTGTTGCAGGAATGTAAACAAAGGAAGGAGTATACAAAAGGGAAACGGATACATGCTCAAATGGTTGTTGTGGGATTTGCTCCCAATGAGTATTTGAAAGTCAAGTTGTTGATACTTTACGCCTTATCTGGGGATCTTCAAACTGCTGAGATTCTCTTTCGTTGTTTGCAATGTAAGGATGATTTGATTCCATGGAACGCCATGATATCTGGGTATGTGCAAAAGGGTCTGGAGCAAGNCCTCAGTCTTCGCCTTGTGGTGGTCCTATGTTTTCCGGCAACGCGACCACGATCCTACGCCGGATGCTTGCCGAGAGGATGATTAGCAGGTTTCTCTTCTCAGATCCTATCCTTTTTTCGATTACTCATTTGCCTTTTCGTTGTTGAATCTGGTCTTAGTTCTTAATTCACACCCTATGATCATCTCTTATGATGTTGTAAAGTCTGAGTCTTTCCCTTGATTAAGTTTGGTTCGTCACCTGAAACATGTTTCTAGCTTTCAGGTGGAGAATCAGAGAAAGAAAGAGAAGCTGGATAAGACACTAAAGGGTCTGTGTGTTACTGGGAGATTGAAAGAAGCTGTTGGGCTATTGTGGGGTAGCGGGTGGTTGCAAGTCCAGCCTGAGACTTATGCTGTGTTGTTGCAGGAATGTAAACAAAGGAAGGAGTATACAAAAGGGAAACGGATACATGCTCAAATGGTTGTTGTGGGATTTGCTCCCAATGAGTATTTGAAAGTCAAGTTGTTGATACTTTACGCCTTATCTGGGGATCTTCAAACTGCTGAGATTCTCTTTCGTTGTTTGCAATGTAAGGATGATTTGATTCCATGGAACGCCATGATATCTGGGTATGTGCAAAAGGGTCTGGAGCAAGATGGGCTTTATATATACTATGATATGAGACAGAACAGAATAGTTCCGGACCAGTATACCTTTGCTTCAGTGTTTAGAGCTTGTTCTGCGTTAGCATCCCTGGAACACGGAATGAGAGCCCACGCTGTGATGATTAAGTGCCATATCAAGTCCAACATTATAGTCGATAGTGCCCTTGTTGATATGTACTTCAAATGCAGCAGTTTCTCTGATGGCCACAAATTATTTGATCAGTTGTCCACCAGAAACGTTGTTACATGGACCTCATTGATGTCTGGGTATGGATATCATGGAAAAGTCTCAGAAGTGTTAAAATGCTTTGATAAGATGAAGGAAGAAGGTTGTAGACCAAATCCTGTTACATTTTTGGTGGTTCTCACCGCGTGTAACCATGGAGGTTTAGTTGATAAAGCTTGGGAGCATTTCAGTTCTATGAAGAGAGATTATGGGATTGAACCTGAGGGACGACACTATGCAGCTATGGTTGATACGTTAGGGCGTGCTGGTAGGATTCAAGAAGCGTACGAATTTGTTATGAAGTCACCTTGCAAGGAGCATGCTCCGGTATGGGGTTCGTTACTTGGGGCTTGCAGGATTCATGGGAATGTGAAACTGCTAGAAGTCGCAGCTACAAAGTTTTTGGAGTTGGATCCAACAAATGGGGGGAATTACGTGGTGTTTGCCAATGGATATGCGAGTTGTGGATTCCTAGATGCTGCGTCAAAAGTTAGACGGAGAATGGAGAATGCAGGAGTTAAAAAAGATCCCGGGTATAGCCAGATCGAATTACAAGGGGAAGTTCATAGATTCATGAAGGATGATACGTCTCACAGACTATCTGTAAAGATATATGAGAAGGTCCATGAGATGACTTCATATTTTATGGATGTTTACTGCTATTCAGACGACTTAGACGCTAGCTGTCCTGTTTGATGGACTGATATCTCGTCTTGCATTGTTTGACCAAAAACAACCTGCAATTAGCTAAAAAAATTTTGAATCCAAAGATGTTGTTGGAGTTTCCAAACTACTATGAATGTAGTTGTACGGTACGAGTACGACCTATGTTTGGGTTGATTCACCCGTCTACGTTCTTTTGAAAGGTATGAAACGTATGATCTTCTAATGTCTCGTAAAAAAAGTACAATCTTTACATTTATAATAGATTATATCTAGATACGTGTTGATATGGATAGCTTATACTCAACTACAACAATGGTAGACCGAAATGGCTCTTTGTTAGCGACATTCAATAAGAATCATAAGCCAGTTGGAAGAAGGACCAAGTTTCGAAACCATTTTTAAGTAGATTTCGAGATAGTCTTGTAATTCATTTTAAAATATCTAGGAAAACATCACAACGACAAAACCTTTCTAAGTAGATTTCGAGATAGTCATTTTAAAAAATCTAAGAAAACTAGGCAAAATCACAACGACAATGATCTAGTTATTGTAACGCCAGCCATCGACGGGAATCTGTGAAATATATTTTACCTCATCAATATTAAAATATAAACAAAAAACTGCAAAAGACAAATATAAATATTAGATTAGAGACATACCCACTGGACAAGTACGTTGTTTTGTTAGCCATGGGCTGATGCACTGAACGTGGAATGTATGATTAACGCACTAACAGTTTACATATGTCAAATTACGCATTAAGGAATAAATAAAGGCACTAACAGTTTATGCATTTCAAGATATAATTAAATAAGACTTACCAGTAACAACAGTGCATTCCTCATGGCCTGAGCCTCCTGACACGACAGGCCTAACAACAACCAACACATAATAACGAAGTTAACCTAAAACAATTTGGAATTAAATACAAGTAGATCTGTATCAATCAATTATTTGTAACTTATATTTATCCTCAAGAAGGACTTCGCAGATTGGGCACACAAAACAACTATCTACAACGACCAAATACACAGATGAACCAAAAAAAATACAAAAGCAACAACAAAGGCTTAAGTATTTTGAGGATTACCACCCAAGAAGCAACAAAGTCCCACTTTTGCAATTGGAATTAGATCACCCTCTCTTGAGGTTGACAAATCATCCTCCACTGTCTCAACTGAGCAGCAAATGCTTTATTCATCAACCTAATGTCTTCAAGACTTGTTCTCTGATTGGTCAAGAGGTGATACATAGCTTGAGCGGTAGAGTCCCTTGGCTCAACAAAATTGTTCCAATGATAAATGTAAAAGGGAGACATAGCATCAATAAAAAAAACTATTAATAGTAATCCAAAGAAATGATTTGATGTTCCAATTATGCACCTTTGCTTCCTATATTTGGAGGAAATGATTCAATGTTCTACTAACAATTTTAATATAAACTATAGTTTATATAAGATTGATTTAGTCTTAAACCTGTTTTAGAGTATTGGATGAAGATACTTTAAAGTTCTACTAAACACTTTTTGTTGTTGTTGTTGTTGTAAGATCTAATAAAGTGTTATAATTCTTTAACAAGTTTGGATGAAAAAGTATGTAAATAATAACAAAGAATCGTATAAAATTGATTAATCAAAATAAAATTATAAATAATACGCAGTATAATCTTTATATGTAACTTTTAAACGCTTTTAGCTCATATAAGTTAGATTTCAGAATTTTGAATGTAGATTTGGATTTATCATTGTTGGAGTTTAGATGATAAATAAAAAATTTGATGATATAACTATAAGTTATATTGTATATTATTTTTTACTTTATAAGAGTGTTTTCCTTATCCATTATTGGAAGTTGAAGAAAAATTTTATTCAAAATAGAGATGTGAAAATTTTATTTACATGAAAATCCTCGTAAAAAAAAAATCGGTTAAATTTGATTTACACAGAAAAAAATCCTTTAAAATCAGTTGACTAGAGGTGACAAGAAAAGAAAAGGAAATTCTCATAAATAGCATTAAAACAAGTTTTATTTTCTTCCATTTTAGGTAACCAAAACTGTGAGATTTTATTTTAAATTAATATTCAGTTGACAAAAATCTAGCACAACATCTTTAAAATTCCAAAAATAACATTATATTTTAAAATTAATTTTAAATTCAAAATACTAAACTCTATCTCTCAAAACTAAACTCTTAATGTGAAATTGATAATTTAAACCTAATTTATTTAAAATATTGTAATATATTAAATAATGTTATTTGGAAGTTTATAGAATGTGCCATGTAATTATTATTGGTATAAATCTTTAATCAATCAAATTGGTTGACTGGAAGTAATATGTGATATACCAATAGCAATTATTCCGAAGATTTACTTCCAGTCAACCAATTTTCTTCCGGACAAATGTACTTCTCTTTCTTTACTCGGAAGATTACTTCCAGTGAACCAATTTTTAATCAACCAAATTTTATATTTAAAAATCTTTAATCAATCTTTCTACTTAAATATCAAAATTTGAAAATTAACCTTTTTGGTATAAATCTACAGTTTTAGTCTTGTAAAGGAAAATTACAGAGGCCAGCTTTGTTATTTATCCTTCTTTTAAAGGGTATATCAAACATTAAAAAGTTATTTTGTAAATTTTTGAAAAGTGAGAACAGTTTTGAAATAAGATTCTGAAAGCATATTTTGTAACCAATTTTCTTAACAAAAAATCAATACCAAAAAGTTAAATAAAATATACCCACAATCATTTAAAACAGAATAGTATCTTTTGAATTATGTGAATGTCTAATATGATAAGATTATTGGCTTAACTACAAGGACGAGCAGTGCCACTTTTCCATGTCAAAAATAAAAAATTAGATAAATAAAAATTTTATATAATTAAGAGGGTTCTGTATAGTTATTTATATCATAAAATAGATCCTAAAAAGAAACTTTGTGAAAAAATAATACATAAATTGGTACTAATTTTTCTTACTATCAAAATAAATGGAATTTATTTTAATATATTAAAAGATATAGTTTTAAATTTTACGAGTGTGCTACAAAATGTTTGAGCGGACACTCATGTTATATTGTTAGGGAACTCTTATTGTTATGTAATATCTTGATAAAACCACAAAAGGATAGTTGATAGTTTAATAAAAAAAATTTACGTCGATGAAAGTTACGTCGCTTTCGTAACCGACGTGTATATTTAAGTCAGTTTATTACCGACGTGAGATATTAACGTAAATAAATAAATAAAATCGAATATTCGAAAATATTTAAACAAATATAGATAATCAATGGGTCAAAAAGTCTTGAATTTTTGAAAATCAAATTTTCCTAGAGCTCATCACATTTTTGTTTGCCCTCGATGATTTACATAATTGTGCACTAATTTCTTTTTTTTTTTTTTTTTTTTTTTTTTTTTTTTTTTTTTTTTTTTTTTTTTC
>NC_025694.1:12779864-12803562 GCF_000633955.1 Camelina sativa
CAACATTGATTTTTTTGTTTAAGGAGTAATACTAATACACTTAGGATAAAGTAATAATTATAGAAAACTAATAATAATAATAAACCTCCCAAGAATAAGAACATCGTCAAGAGTATTACAGAGAGAGAGAGAGAGAGATTAGGATCACACATATTAAAAGATATGTTTTAAAAGTTAAACGGAGTCCACGTCTATCTCCCCACCAAGCTCTCTCACGAAGACAGCGACAGTGATACGACTCCTTTATGGCCGGCATTGTAATGTGCAAGTGACTTGTCATCCCGTAAAACAAACCCGTCATTTACCGTTAACTTGAGTCGGTTTGCCAACGGACCCTGGGAGGTTCAAGCAGTAGCGTCCACACAAATTCATGTGAATCAACCGCAGCTAACTCAGCTCCCTCAGGCAACTTCTTCTGTTCCTCAAAAAAGCGTTGGCAGGAATCTTCATAAGCGGCCATCGCAGACTCAGAGGCCACCAAATTGCTTTATTCAATATCTGGCACTTGTGAGAGACTTTTAAGTCTCAAAAAAAAGAAAAGAAAATTGCTTTCATTGAGAGTTGAACTCAAGACCTCCCGCTTACTAAACGGGTGCTCTAACCAACTGAGCTATGAAAGCTACGCGACAGTTATTGCACAACATACTATAAATCTGGTACAGGCGTTGGACGATCATATTTGTTGCAACATGTCTTACTTTTTGATGTATGCAAGTAAATCCAGTGACAGTTCTTTTATAAAATCGAAATTCCTGTTACCAAATATGTTATATATAATAATCTCAGTAGAACTTATTTTTTAACAGTTCATTTGAATCTTACAATGTTAGCATTTTTTTGCTCCACAAATGCTTTTTATCAGCAAACTTCCATCCTTCTCTCTTTATAATCCATACATACTTACTACTTTTATCCGGAGCTCCATGATTGGGACTACCAAACTTCATCATCAAAATATTTAATTTTACGAGATAGCCCCCCTAGTCATACCAAACTTCTTATGGCCATCCTTCCTTCTCAAAGATTCAAAACCTATTATGTAAATCTTTACATCCCTCAGTCAATAACAAGAGAATTGTCACATTGTCAAAATTATTATCTTGTCTGCAAAATAGGTTTACTCAACTATGATATGTAAACTCTCGTTTCTTCTTCCGAACTACAAATAATGATAAATGTCGGATAGGAAATGGCTGTGACAAGAAAAATACCGAAGAATATGATGTATTCTCTCACTTGCATTTGAAAACAAAATATGGTGAGTTTCCTAGATGTATCTCCAAAACAATAATAGGTTCACTTTTACAAACACTAGTTGATGATGAGGTTTCTCGTTCAAGTTGTACACTCTATTGAAGCTCAGGTTCTGTTAACAAAAGAAGAAGAAGAGAGTCAGTTAGTATATTAGTTGAACGGAGAATATTGGAGAGAGCTAAATGATGCATGAGAGAAAGAAGTGACTTGATTTGTAATCATCCAAAAAAATACCAACTTTATATGTGAATTTGTCTTAATTTGCAAGTTATTAACCAACCTTGCGTTTGGGAATGCGACAATGACCCTTCTTGCTGGCCCTTTGATCTTACCAGTCGTTTCATCCGACTCAAACGTAGCCCACTTGACATTGCACCTGTCCATTGACGTAGCCTTAATCAAGTTAGATCTCTCTCTCTCTTTCTGAATATAGTGTTGTTATATATGTGAGTTAGCTAGCTTAATTACATCTGGTCTTTGCATCTGATGCTCCTGTGTTGCTGGACTCTGCACCATTAGTACTGGACTTATTCAATGTCCTAGCCAGATGTTTCAGACGGCTCAGCCTTATACTACCCATCATTTTAGCCAGCTCCTCCACTGGTATTCCCACACCTGCAAGTCACCAAACACACACACACACATGATATACACTTTCACAACTATCTAGTTCTGAATTTACATTAATTACCTTTAGATGGAGCTAGAGCCTCACTCTGATCAGACGACTCAACCAAGCTGGCTCCAGAATCAGGCGGTGAATTCATTGCTCCTTGGCTGCATCCACTGATTGGTTGGATCTGAGAGTCAAGACGGTTTATCTCAGCTCTCTGCCTTCGCAGCTGATAGTTTTTGCGGCGCCTAGCCAAATGCTTTTCCCTCTCATCTTGGCTCATAGATTGTCTTCTTTCTCTGTCTCTTAGACGCCGCCTTTCTCTTTCTTGCTCCTTCCTACTCTTCCTCGATTCCACAGCCTCTTCCTCCATTCTACTGCTCGCATATGACTCTGTATCTACTTAGAATCCAATTCGATATAAAAGGGTTACGATGACACCAAAAATCAGAATTCGATGAGACTATAACACTATACCATCCAAATTGACCGGTCCAAAAGAATGAGGACAGATGATTAAAAAGGATCCACATTTGCGTGTGGATCTATTGAACCAATAAACCCTAGACTCTCGACTACTTGATAAACACGTTTTAGAACCGAGGAGCCCTAATTTCGGGAATAAGCACATATAGAGAAAACAAATCCTTGGCGAACAAAAAAAAATCTTTTATCCATAACACGGCACTGGCAAAAACTGTGACGAGAGGGGGAATCAGAACTACGAAGACAACGGGCGTGATTGATTACACAATTGACAAGGGGCGAACGGAAACGATGCAGAGAAAGATTCAACAACTGACCTGAACAACATATGTCACCGAGTTGAAGCGTCGGCGATGGAATCGACGAACGTTTTCTTGAATTTTTTCCAACAAATGTGTTTTATTTATTTATTCGATTACCTTTTTAATCAACCGTTACCATATGTGATTTATGACATTTCCATATTGCATTATCGTATTTGCCTAATTCCTCACAACTTTATATCCCTACTATATTATTTAAACTGTAACATCTATATATACATTTTTGAAGTACATTTTTGGTTCTACCCTTTTAATTTTGTTTATTTAAAATTTTACTTCCTACAAAATTGCACTAAAAGCAATAAGTAAAATTTGCTAAATTGACAAAATCAATTTTTTTTATAGAAACTAATTAATTCTACTTAAATTCCATATTAATAGCAAATTTCTTTTCTATATATGTGTTCCAAAATAGAAAAATCAATCATTAAACTGTATACACTGAAAAATAAACAATCAGTTAAATTAATTAATTATATATCAAACAAAACAATAATAGTATTATTTTAAATAAATAAAACAGTTAATTATTCTGATTAATTATACATTATACAAAAAGTTATAATTCATAATTTTAGTGTTTTATCCTGATAAAATTATAATATTATAAGAATAATTATATCACTAAATATAAAAAATATTAAAAATTAAAAATATATAATTTTATTACTAAATAAGTTAAATCCTAGTGACTTTTTATAATAATAAATTACATGTGAAAGTTTTGTTAGGAGATTATGTCATTCAAATTTAATTTACGACTATTATGACATTTAAAATTAATAAAAATATAGTTTAGCAGTTTCCTTTTATTTTGTTAAATTAAGAATCAGGTTTTCAGTAAAACCAATCAAAGAATTATTTCCAAATTTTGACCAGTTTTTAAATCTACCACGAAAGAGAGAATATACCTTTCCCTTTCTGATATTTTCGTTCTTAAATCACTAAAAAACAATATTTACACGTATTAAACCTTTTACAAAATTAAAACCAAATATGTAGCATATTTCTCAAAATCATCTTGACCGAGAAAGCATACCAAACAACATAAACATACAAAAAAAACACATACATAAACAAATTTTGATGGCATATAATAAAAAAATAACAATACATATCTTATAAAATATATGAAAATAGCTGCTTCCCCACGCAACGCGTGGGTTGTGGTGTAGTTGGCACTTTCTTGTTTTTTTTTTTGTCTTTTTTGTTTTCTCTTTTGTATTATTTCGTTTTAGTTAGGCATATACGGGCTTCGCAGTCACTTGTATTTATACACTATATCTTTATACCATTTCGTTTAGATGTGTACAATTGTGGCGTTTATTTCTTATGAATCATGAGGATATTGTTTTTTGCTTTTGAGGATCCAATCTTATCATTGACTGATATTGTTTCCAATACATTTATTGTATTTTAGATTTTCTAATTAACTGCTTATGTAAACCTTCATACGTTGATGTTGCAATAATAAGTTATTTTTTAAAAATAATTATCTTTGTGTAAGTGATTATGTTTGTATGCCCATGTTTTGGTCTAATATCAATAAGATCGTTTCTGTTTTTATTTAGCTGGCTTTGAAACCAATTTTGAGTTAAGCAAATAATGGGTCGAATTATGGTGATAATAAGTAATATAAATTCTTAAGTATATATATATTGTATATATGTGACTATAAGTTTAGCTAACTAAAAAATTCTGTAATATTTAAATATAATCTTGAACATATATATATATATATATATATATATATGATTTATGGGAGGAATGTATGAAATTATTGGATAGAAGTTATTTTTGAGTTAAATGACATTTTATGCCTTTAAAGTGAGTTAAATATTAATAAATTTTTATATGTGTCTTGACTTTTTTAAAAAGGAATACCAAGTGTTTCCTTCCAAATTTGAAGTGACATAGTATTTTAGTTTTCTTATATGATTTTATGAACTTCAATGTAAAAGTTTTTCAAAGTAATAAGTACACTCACACTAATTGAATTAAAATTTTTTGAGAAATGTTTATTTTGATTAATCATCTGCTCTTTTAAATATATTAAATAAATATGTTGTTGTTCCTACAAATAGGACAACATATGTTATAATTTAACCATAGAGTTAAGCAATGGAAATAGAACTTGTGATTGCAAGACAAAATGCTTATATATATTATGTTACATCGTTTAAAAATGAATAGGAACATCTAATTATCAAATAAAATTAAATTTTTTGTAAAAACCAACATATGTGAATTTAAATTTAACTATGCAAATTTAAAAAATAAATATGAATAGATTAGAAATGCAAGAAATATAAAAGAAATATTTTATTTTTATATAAATAAAATAAAAATTGATACAATGTTAAATATATATAATACTTTCTAAATTAAAATATAGAATCAAACTCTTACAAGTTACAACACATATGAGATATAACAACATTTGATATTGGTGGGAGAGAATGAGAGAATGATTACTATAAGATGGTAATCCAAATCAGATAATGGAGATGAATCTTTAAAAAATAGAACAATGTAAAAAAAAAAATATATATATATATATATATATATATATATATAATACTTTCTAAATTAAAATATAGAATCAAACTCTTACAACACATATGAGATATAACAACATTTGATATTGGTGGGAGAGGAGGAGAGAATGATTACTAATAAGATAATAATCCAAATTAGATAGTGAAGATGAATCTTTTAAAATAAGAACAATGTAAAATATATATCATGTAGTCTCGAAAATTAAAATTTAGCATTAAAAATTTACAATGATATTTCATTTGTTTTTTCCAACCCATAAACAAAAATAAGAAATCAAAAATAAATAAAAAACGAAAAATGATTTGAGGTATTGTAGAAGAGAATGAGAGAATGTGAAAATGAGATAGTAAAAGAATGTCAATATGAGAGAATGATAGATTGAGAGAATGCTTATTTATATGATAAGAAATGATGGAAGTTACATTTAGAACTATGGAGTTACAATAGTAATTTATTGTGTTTGAATAAAATTGAGTGGTAGAATATGATTAATGCATAATTTATTTTATTTTCAGTTATAATTTTATTTTAATGTGTGAGTTAAATGTATTGTGTTTATTGGGTCTTAAATATTGTTTAAAGCAATTAGAAAAAAAAAAAAAAAAAAAATTAGAAAACATTAAATGAAAATCAACCAATAAGGAGAGACCAAAACCTTATTTTTATATATATGATATATTGCTTTAAACTTTGAAATGAGAAATATATTATAAACAATAATTTTACATGAGAAATATATTAATTTAGCCAACCAAAATATGAATATAAGTTTAGCCAACCAAAATAAATAAAAAATATTAAAATTTAACCAAAAATAATTTCTCTTGAAAGATAATAAGTTAGTAGGAGGAATGAATTAATGTACAATTATTGGATAGGAGTTACATTTGAGTTAAATGGAGTTACATGTCTTTAATTATAAATAAATATTTTAATTTTTTATAACCTAAAATAAAAGGAATACCAAGTGGCCGAATCAAAATTCACATGATTTGGTTGTTTGTTGATATAAACTCAACACTTACACATAATATTTCAAAATAAAAAAATATTACTTTTGAAGTGACAAACTAAATTAGTTTTCTAATAAAATTATATGAATTCTTCAATCTCAATAATTTTTAAAACCCCAAGGATAGCTTATTTTTTTGGTTTTTTGTTTTTGTTTTTCACTAGTTAATTTAATTTATAGTGCTAGATTTCATACTAATGGTTTCATCTTTAGAGAATTTAGTTAAAAGGTATTTTTGAAATTATATTTTTATTTTTATATTTAAGTTTTAGTTGAATATGATTTCTTTTTTTGGATCATTTTTTAATGTGAGATCAGGATGGTACATCCAGCTCAAGTAATCGTTCCACTTCTAGTGTTCATTTTTCAGGAGCAGCTTTTGATGAGGAGAAGGAGGGGGGGATCCGAGGAAATTGATAAGAAGAAGTCTAAAAAATCAAGCAAGGAAGCAACCTTAGGTAAGAGTAGGTAGAAAATGAGATGATAGGTATGGTAGGTAGGGATGGAAATGTTATGATTACCTTAAGGAACAATAGTCGGTTGAGATGAAGGAGATGTTATGATTACCTTAGAGAACAGTAGTCGGTTGAGATGAAGGAGATGTTATGATTACCTTAGGGAACAGTAGTCGGTTGAGATGAAGGAGATGTTATGATTACTTTAGGGAACAGTAGTCGGTTGAGATGAAGGAGATGCTATGATTACCTTAGGGAACAATAGATATCTAAGAGTCGGTTGAGATTGAGATGGTACTGTGTAGATAAGGAGATGTTATGATTACCTTAGGGAACAATTGAGATGGTACTGTAACAATTATAGCTATTAACTGTTGGAGATGTTTGGCTTATTAAAATTATCTTGTTGTATTGTTTTGCAGATGAGCATGTGGAGACACCACCACCATGCTGATCGCTACTCATGTTTAATGATTTTTGATGATCCTGTTTACTCCTATTTGATGATCGCCACAGTCATCAAGGAAATCCACCTTATCTACTCTTTATCTCTATTGTTAATTCAACTGTTTCCCTTTCAACTTTTCCATTTCAACTGTTTCTATTACTACTCTATCTATAACTCTGTTTCGTTTTCAATCTGTTTTCGATTCATTCTGTCTTGCTTCTTTAGACTCGTAATTGTCTCCACATTTAACCCTTGTTTTGATTAGTTCTTCACATAATATGAATAGATATGGTGATAAATATTTTAGGGGCAACATTGGGGAGCCATTGATTAGGATTAATTATCATATAAGACACAAAAACCAATTGTTTAATTATATTTTTTTTTTGTTTTCAAAAACCTCAAATCATAAAAAAAATATATATTATATTGATCTTTGCAGATTTATCAATTGGATCACAAAACAAAATAGTCTTTATAAATTGATAAATGGATAATTACATTGATCTTTAAATATTATATTGAAATTTATAAATGATTAAAAATGATACATGAATATGTGAGATAACCAGAGACATAATAGATAATTAGATATTGATCATTTCAACTTCATGATCTTATTGTGTGGTGAATATTGTAAGAAAGTATGAAAATAATGACTTATAAGATGTTATATAAAATAGAAAATGGAGATAAATCTTTTAAAAGATTAAAAAATATATATAAGATATACATATCATACAAACTCTAAAACTAAGCTCTTACAATGATATTTGATTTGATTTTTTATTACCCATACAACAACAATAACAGAAAAAAATACAAAAGAAAACAAAAAAAAAGATTTGAGAGTAGTGGAAGAAAATGAGAATATGAAAGAGTGATAGACTAAGAGAATAATATAATGAGTATTTATAGGAAGAGAAATGATGAAAAATTACATTTAGAAAAATGAGAATTACAATTCTAATTTATTGTTTTGTTTTAATACAATTGATTAATACAACTTAGTGGAGAAATAAAGTTAATGCATAATTTATATGATTTCAGTTTTATATTATGTGAGTTAAATGTGAAAATTAATTGTTTTTAAATTTGTGTTTTAATATAATTATTTGTTTTTTGTTAAAATTGCATTACCAAGTGGACCAATAAGGAGAGAGTTAAACTTTACTTTTATATATATGTGATTTTCATAAGCCAAAACTTAGCATATGAGGTAACAAAACTTTTAGATGTCAAACAAGAATTTACCTTCCAAATATGAAAAATTAGCTATAAGTAATTTTTTTTTCAAAACAAAACAATAATAAAATACTTTTAAAACCAATAAAATAAAACATATATGTTAAATTTATTTAAAATTACAAAAAAGCAAAAAAAAATATCAGCATGAATCCTATTCTTGTTATTACTTGAATAATTCAAACAAGCCAATCCGGGGAATATTATTCATACATATGAAATAAAATGCGGTTGTATACTATCAATGTGCTCCTATTTATACAATTTAGCTAGCTCAATGAGAAATTAAAAGATATTGAAAAAAGAGACAGTTTTATTTCAGTTACATTTCATTTAATTATTTGTTTTGTAGATTTCACACGCTTAAAATTTAGTAAAATTTAAGGTGGTATTGTTTAATTTGATATAGTTGGCACTGTTTATATGAGTGAACCGATTGATGTAAAGTCAATTAATTGTAATCAAGTTGCATAATAATTCTTATCTTTACTATTATTTGTAAAATCGTTTAACTAATAAATCTTTGTTTTGTAAGAAATTACAAGAGTAAGAGTATGATATTGGAGTTATGACCAAATATTCGATTTAATTAAAAGGTACAAAGGAAATTTCTCTACCCATCTAAACGGATGAAGACGCGGATCATTTTTGACCCGCTTATATTATTTTGGATCATTCTATTTAATCTTGACTGTTGATTCATTTTGATCGTGTTCGTCAATTTAAAAGACCTAAAAAAAATTGTTTCTCTCTCTATGCTCTTTGTCGCCGTCTCCAAGTTCTTTTGCAAAAAAATTGTTTGTCTTTTGCCGACGAAGCTGCACAGATGAAGCAGGATTCGGACCAAGCAGCATCGACCAACAACAATTATTATTTGTATTTGGATTGTTGGGTAAAAGCTTTGCAGATGGCCAAAGGAATCTATCTTTTGGTTTGGCTCAACTTAAAGATAGCTTACAGATCTGATCCTCATACTGAGTTTTAAGTGTATTCTTATTGCGTTAGTGTTTGTAAAAATTTTGTTCGTAAAATTCCTTTTTTTAACTTAAAAGAAGATATGAAAGTTTTGTTTATGATGTCTAAGAACCGTAAGAGGTAGGTCGAAAACTTTATCCCAAACGAAAAGTGGGTCTTCTACTAATGTTTTTGATTGAAGTTTGGAATCAATGGTGAGTTTTGGATCTGTTGATTATGAAATTCAGCTAGTGATGTGAATTTCTTTAAGTTCGTTAGACTTGGAAAGATTAATCGAATCCATAGTTATCATCATAATCACTTAAGATATTCCCCCACATTCTCACTATATTTGATGCTTTGTTCGTTGCATGCGTTTTAAGAACTCAGTTTCGGATATGTTGATTTGGAGGCGATAGCTATACAACAGTTTATATGCAAGTTCAGCTCAGAATTCTGCAATATGACAGGCTACCTTTTGGTGATAGATGTTTGAGCTTGCTGTGAAATTTGCACTGAACAATTGCTTATAAGATAGTTACAGTATGCTCAGCTGTTGTATATATCTAGCCTTTCTTGGCTAATGTTTGGATCTATCTTTCTTTCTATTATTTAGTTTCACACAACGATTCACTTTTCTGCTGTGCCAGCTATATTTCAATCCTGCTACTGTTAAGATGCTCAGCAATCTAAAGGTTCTAGTAATTGCTGTACTACTGAAGATGATAATGAAGCGACGGTTTTCCATCATACAGGTCAGGTTCAATTATTCTTGGTTACTGTATGTATAATTTTTTTAGTATTACACATATTCTATTTGACCTTCCTTACCTCCAACTCAATGGGATTTAATTTCTTATTTTTTGTTGTAGTGGGAAGCACTTGCGCTCTTGCTGATAGGGATTAGTGTAAATCAGCTGCGTTCTCTTCCTGAAGGTGCTACTGCTGTGGCTGTTCCAATTGCTACGGGTGCATACATCTGTACCTTTATCTTTGTAAGTTACATTTCTTGGCTCTTATATATCCTTCCCTTGGAATTTAGTATGGAAGTGATTTCATGCACATAGTCTGTTGTAAGTAATGCAATTGCGAACCTGTTGCTGCATCAAAGAAAAGTTGTAATTCGTGCTTACGCTTATTCAGCACATCATCATGCAGGTTACTATACATCTTTGGCATCCGTCTACAACGAGTATGCTCTAAAGAGCCAGTACGACACAAACATTTATCTTCAGGTTTGCTAATCTTGATACACAGTTTTTTTCTCCATATAGCATCAGAGAAATGAACTCTCTTTTCAGTTCTCTGGTTGAGTTGGTTGTGTTAACTAACGCTGTGGTCAGTTACTGTCTAGATCAGAACTTTTGGCTTGTGTTGTTGAACTTTCTCTGTTCTCTGTTCTTAGGTAGTGAGGTCTTTGTATGAACTTGATGTGAAGACACTATTCTCAACTGGTATCACAAAGGAACCAACCCGTTGCTTTTCTAACGGCAAGTTCAGATGACTTAAGTCGAGAATATTTTATACTTCATTATTGTTTACTTATTAACTCTTTTTAAATGGTATATTTTTGTGAATATTTTTGTAACATTTCTTCAAATCTAAATTATATATCTGTTTCACAACATTGATAAATCGGATATTGAATGGTGTAGAAGATATTCGGTTTTTTTAACTTCATAGTTAGGTAAACTCTTCGTTGTTATTCGAAAAGATCTCATATACTATTCAAGATTTGTTAATAAACATGACCCATTTTCATTTCAAAATAATTAGTTTTGGATTTTATGTAATTCAGTTGAACTTGATATAACTTAACAAAGAGTTGTATTAAAACCGTTTAAGATTTTTTTTTTAATCAATTACTAGAACTCCAAAATAATAATTTTAACATTTTTGAGAAAAATGATGAATATTTTAACTTGAATACAAAGAGTTTTCGTTACATAAATTCATTGTTACATTTTTTTGTCTATCACATAAATTATAAATATTAAATTTGGAAATGAAATATAATTATTCCACTTATGAATTATGCCATTCAATTTTCAAAAAAAAGAATTTAAATATGTAATTGGGAAATTATTTACCCAATGAATTAACACTGCATATTATAATATTACAACTTTAACATATTTAGTTATTAACCAGCTGTCTTAATACGAAAAAGGGAATGATAACGATGATCAACACAAAATAATCACTATATTGCATACTAACACCAACAGAACTAATTAAATAAAATTATTTTTAAGCAACAATAAGCTAATTCGCTCTTTTAGATCATTGTACCAATATAATCCACGGGCCACATCCATCATCACAATTTAATATCAATCTAATAACACAAGTCACATGGATCACAAACTAACAAAACAAGTATATTATAATTAGATAATATATTAAAAAAATAGAAAAATTAAAAGGACAATTAGCATGCATTACATTCTTAATTAATGCAATGTCGATTTTTTAAATTAAAAATAGTATTCAATTGTAGGTTGTATGTGAGTTTTAAAAAATATAACACAAAAATCTAATTAGATATATTTATCTAATATAAAGTCTTAAAATATTTAAATAATTTGTAGTGTATATCAGTACTTATCAAATTAAATTATTTTCAAAGAATATGTGTATTAATGTTTAAAATTATGTATTATTTTCTAGCTCCAAATATATTTTATAAATTAACAAGAGCGATTTATTCATATGTAAGCGTAAATGGTATGAAGCAGACATACTATTTACTCACGCGAACGCATGACATATTTGACATGTTTAACAGTTTTACCTTAAGCCACTTTAAAATGTACATTATGGGGAAAATTAGAATGTATGTAAAAATCTTATCCCACATGTCAATATTTTAAAATGTTTAAATCGTTTAATTTGCATAAAAACGACAAAATTTCAGCCTATGCAAATATATTAGCGAATACGAAACGTGACGGAAAGCGACAGGACGAGAGGTGAAAATATGGGATAAGAAGGGTTTCCTGTTCCAAAATCTAACTAAAATCAAAGTGGAATATGATATTCTGATTTAACACCTCTAAGCAAACTATGAAAAATATTTTGATTAGTTTGAAAATACATAAGTAAATCACTTAATATTTTTAACAAACACGGGGTGTGTTTGGTTTCTATGGATATCATAAAAACACTAAATAATTTCAACCGAAATCGAATCAAAAGATCCAAAAAAACACTAAATAATTTCAACTGAAATCGAAATAAAAGACGGATTGAAAATCTTTAATCATAAGATTAATATTTTTCTTATAAATATACTCTTAATATAATCAGAAACATATTAATGTTTACGCATATGATTTCATATCATAACAGAACATGTAAATTAAACTATGATTAAAATTCCAGTCTATTTATGGTATTGCGATGAGAAATAGTGGAGAAATGACAGAAATGGGTTATTCATATAATAGAAAACATTGTACTCAAACGATTTTCAAAATTTTTTTGAGTAATATTATACAATTAAAAATTTAAGACCCTAAAAGGGTTTATTATTTAACTTAATATATGTTTTACCACTGTTTTTGAAGTAATTTAATTTACTAATTAAGTACATATACTTTAAGAAACAATAATTAAATTTTGAGAAAAATTCCAGTCTATTTATGATATTAAGACAATAAATAATATATATAAACTGAAACGGGTAAGTCGAATAATGAAAAACAATAAATTGAACATTTTTAAAAAAGAGACATAAATTTTAGATAAAAATAAGAAATAAAAAAATATAGGTAGATAAATTCAAATGTGACGCTTTCACTAATTTGGATAAGGATTAACTATGCAACATGTAATTAACTGTTTTGGAACGAGCACTTAGAAAATTTTGGTATTTTTGAAGACAATTATATAGTTTTTGAAATTATATTTTTGATCATTTCAACTAACTAAAAAAATATAATCAATGGAGAACTCTGGTATCCCGTCTAAATTTCTTACTCAATCTCTTTTAATAGATATTGTCTAACGAGTAATTATTTAAAAGAAAAAAACATTATAATGATACAGGATGCAACGAGAGACGAGATGAGACGAGAGAAGATGAAACAAGATAAAACAGGTCACCAGGGGATAGGTTAGGACGAGACGTATTTCCCGTTCCAAACTAAACACGTCTAAGTTTGAATTTTATTAATTTACATGAAAATAGCGCACATGTGCTATGACGCCCGAGTTAATATAATTCTTAGTCATTTGACGAATTTAAAATTTATATTAAAATGTTTTGTCCCGTGCTGTAGCACGGGTTACTACCTAATTTTGTTTTATTTTGGAGGCATGAATCCTCTGAAAGCTAAAGAAATAAGAGCTAAATAGTGTAGTTCTAAACTTTCAGGTAAAGAATATAATAATAGCTGAAGCCTCCACATATTGACCATGGTGCGTCGTTTACATATGCAACACATTTTGGACATCTATGTAGAAAGTGAGAAGGGGAAAATATGATTAGGCATGGAAGCAATGCACATGAGACCAAAATAAAGAGGCAGATCAAAATATAGTTGTTGTTGATGCATCGAAGTGTTAGAGATATAAGTCCTGGCCACGACAACCACTTTATTCAGTCAAGGCTCGAGCCAGCCACATCAAGGAATTCCACGAATTAGAAGGTTAGGAGGAGAAGGAAGATCGCATATTCCATCAACAATGCAAAGTCCATCTCTATCCATTGTTGACTAACTCTTTTGTTCACGACCGTTGAAAAAAAAGGGACTGAGTCATGGATCTTGAACAAGAATCAGAACACTACGAGATGGAAAGACAAACTGACAGCAAAAAGGGTTTCATCGATAGAAAGGTTACATAGAGCAGTATCAATTAGATCGACTTTCTCACTTCTACCCATTGGTACTTCCTCTCCAAAAGCTACACAACAACTAACCAAATCCAATCAAACCACAGGCAAAGAAGCTACAACATCTGATTCCTTTGGGTGCACCAATCCCCTCAAGGTAGCTTTTGCACCATAATGTCATAGGAAACATTCCAGAAGCTACACCACAAGGACAAGGTATCTCAAAGAGATTCGAATGCAGTTGCTCCTTGTTTCATCTGGGACTGTTAACACTGGTATATACACATCTATCTACAAACCAATACTTAACACAACAAATATCATACCTATCAAGTCACTAATCTGATTGCAGAACCAAAAAAATCCTTTATTGCAACATCACTCAGAATCACAAGAACATATATATATATATATATATATATATATATATATATTCATCAGAATTTCATTGTCACAACAAATCTTATTTGATCATCATCATAAGTCATAACAAACAAACAGAGGAGGCACATATTATATCCTCAAACAGCAGAGAAAATAAGAGTTTTCAAATGAAGCCCAGATCCAGAATAACACAAACAAAATAACACTAAAGTCGTCACTTAGAGAAACCACCACGCTTCTGGTAACTAGCAACCTCACCGTCGTTAGGGAAGAAACCCATGAGTCTACCAGCTGAGTTCTGGTACGCATACATGAAACCACCCATGAGTCCGATCAGTCCTCCAGTAACCATTGACGGTCCTTTAATCCCAGGCTTAATCCCTACAGAAAACACACCAAATCAGCACATTCTCAAAACACATATTTCAACAGTGAGAGGTATAGAGAGAGAGAGAGAGGTGTGTGGACCAGAGAGATAGCCGACGGTGACGGAGATGCCGGTGATGGTAGAGAAACGGAGGTAATCGAGGGTGCTGAAATTGCCAACGACTTTAGTAAACGCGGGGTTCCGATCAACGACTGGGTATTGTGGCTTCTCCAAGGCAGTGATGTCTGTGTTCATCTTCGATCTATATCTCAAATCTACGAATCTCTCTCTGATTCTATCTTCTTCCTTCTTCCGATCAAAATCCTATTTCTACTAGGTTATATTCATTCATTTCAACAGGAAGCTGAGAGAGCTTCTACTTCATCCAGAGACACTCTCTCTCTCTTTGACAGACCCTTTGTTGGGCTTTATCGTAATAGACCCAATGGGCCTAAATTAAGAACATTAGCATCTCTGAATGTCGTTGCAGTTCTTCAAATCAGTGCTTGTTTCAAGAATCATATCACTTTTTCAACTATAACCATATTTTAGTCCATTTAATCTCAATACTAATCGTTTCGATCGTAACTCAACGATCAGATCGATCAACATTACAAATATTATCGCTGAAGCTATTATCATTACATATTTGAGATCTCTAGCGATATATATATATATATATATAGATAGAGTCATAGAGAAAAGGAGATATCTTGTTTCTTATTCGAGCAATGTGCATGGTTTTAAGTTATATTACTACTTATGTTCTATACATGGTAAAAATTTCGATAAATATTGCGCGTTGATTGCAATATTTTTGTGTGGTTTTATATATCTCCAATTGTATAGATAGATCATTTCTTCATTGAAATTCATGTTAATGAACTAATTAAAGAATATTTCGATTTTTGAAGAAGAACAGATTAAATCAAGTGTCTTAATTAACTTGTATTTGAATAACAATATGGACTTTGAAATCTCTAAAATCTGATATATTTACAAATATCATATCACTACAAGAAAACATGTCTTTTGCGATGGACAAATATATCGCGAATCCCTCGCAAATCGACAAAAGCGAGAAATTTGCGAGGAAAGTCCGTTCCTCGCAAATCGCGTCTCGCAAATCGGTCAACGTTGCAATTCCCTCGCAACTTTTGCGAGGAAATGTTGTCCCTCGCAAATCCCACGCATTTTGCGAGGAACTATTATTCTAGCAAAATCCTAGCAATTCTGGATCTAGTAAATCCCTCGCAAATTTGTGATGCTTTTGCAATTAAAATTTCCGTTGCAAATTTTAATAACGGTGCAAATTGTAAAAAAAATTAGAATTTTCATTTTGGTAAGCTTCATTAAATTAAACCTGTAATTAAAATTAAACCTGGAATTATAATTAAACCTTATACTTAAGTAAATTAATGCTGTAATTAGAAAAACTAAGTTTACAATAACAAAACATAATAACCGATTTTGTTCTACACAAAAAATAGATATGAGAGGATAAAGAGTACTAAGTTTACAAAACAAGTTCATCAGTGTTTACTGTCCGGTGGTTCCATCTCCAGTGGTTTCATCTCCGGTGGCAGGTCTGGCCGGTGAATCTTCTCGGCAAAATCTAGCAGCAAACTCTGGATCTTTAGATGCAAGATAATCAAAGTATGCATCATAACTATGCATCTTCTCTGAATTTTCTTGCATCTTTTGTGCATTGGCCTGTAGTTGAGTTGCCTGAGTTTCAAGAACAGCTTCGGCAGCAGCAAGCTTCGCAGCTAGAACAAGTGGATCTTCAGAAGGAGGAGGCGGTTGAACAATATGAGCTGAAGATGCTTCTGCTTGCATGTTACCAACACCATATATCCGGTTCTTTTTCTTCGGAGCAACCTGCCAACAAAACATATAGACACCATAAGTGTTTACACAAACACAAACATTAACATAAACAATGAAGCATGTTTTACCTCGGCATAAATTTGGTTCTTCACAATTAGTGATAACCTATAGAAGCACTACTCTCCATGTTATCCACTGATATTAGGGAAGACTCAGCTTCAGCTATCTTTGACGACACTTCATTGAACACCTTCTCAGACAGTCCATCAACAAACGACCCATCAGGTTTCCTATGAGTATCTTCTAGTACTCGCAGGAAATCAGGTAGTGGCTCACCAGTACTCTCAGACTAAAAACAGAGAAATCAAACAACTATATTACTATATTGTATATATGATATGATTAATGAACTTGTGTTAAACATAGATACTTACAAGCTTTCGTGCTCGGGCTTTAAAAGAGGTCTGACCAGAACGGTGCTTATGTATTCCGGTGCCATCAGGATCACTATAGCGAGCATTAAGGCTATTGATACTCTTTGCTTCTGATTTTGGTTCACACCAAAAGTTGACCAAGCCATCCCATACAGTAGGATCAAGCCACCGCGGCATTGCGTCATTACCTTTCTTCCTCCACTTACCCTTCCACCGAGACACTTGATCACTCATCCGGGTCTTCAACTTCTTTTCAAACTCAGCTCTAACTCTTCCATTGATGGACGCATCCCAATTGTATGTTTGCTTGTAAAGACATAAAATGAATCAGAAACAGAATCAGAACCAAATTCGAATGATAAACACACAAAATCTGTAATTTAAACACAACAACAATTTGTAACTTACCGCAAAAGTTTCAAACCACCGGTTTACAACCGGACCTGGTGTTTGGGTCCAATTGGCATGAGCTGACTTGAAATCTCTTTCAAAAATGGCCCGGACAGTAGCAGCAACCGAAGAATCCTGGTCAAACCTACAAAACATAAGATAAAAGGAATTAGGATCATTGAAAATACAAAACATAAAGATAAACTATATGTTAGATACATAACATTCTCACCAAATAGTACCCGGAGGTCGCTTAGGATCCAGTTTTGGTAAGCCAGCATGCCCGGGACTTGCAAGTAACTCTTCCAAAGTGAAAAACACTTAAGAGGCACTTGCACCGTTCACACACGACGTTGATTGCTGAGGAGGATCATTTTGCTGAGGAGGAAGATCATTTTGCACCGGTGAGATACCTTGAGAAGAGGCGTTAGAATGTAGCCTTTGAGCAGAGCCAGTAGAGCGTACCCCTCGAGAAGGGACGGGAGGAGATAATCCTTGTGAAGATATGAACCTTGTGTAATGGTTTTGGTTGACAGATCCGTTTTGGTCTCGAGAAGACATCTGAGAAGAGAAGGAGAACATGTAAAAATCATTANTAACTCTTCCAAAGTGAAAAACACTTAAGAGGCACTTGCACCGTTCACACACGACGTTGATTGCTGAGGAGGATCATTTTGCTGAGGAGGAAGATCATTTTGCACCGGTGAGATACCTTGAGAAGAGGCGTTAGAATGTAGCCTTTGAGCAGAGCCAGTAGAGCGTACCCCTCGAGAAGGGACGGGAGGAGATAATCCTTGTGAAGATATGAACCTTGTGTAATGGTTTTGGTTGACAGATCCGTTTTGGTCTCGAGAAGACATCTGAGAAGAGAAGGAGAACATGTAAAATTAATCATTACCCTAAATTAAAAACAAAAATTAAAACCCCTAAAATCGAATCGAAACCCTAATCCCAATCGAATCGAATTAAAACCCCTAATCCCAATCGAATCGAATTAAAACCCCTAATCCCAATCGAAACCCTAATCCCAACCGAATCGAATTAAAACCCCTAAAATCGAATCGAAACCCTAATCGAAAAACCCTAAATCGAAACCCAAAAATTGAAATAAAAACCCTAAATCGACAAACCCTAAATCGAAACCCATCTAAAAAACAACAGAAGAAGAGAGAGGAGGAGGAGATTAGTCGGAGAAGGGATGAGAGGAGGAGTAGACTAACCTGAGAAGGGATGGGAGGAGGAGTAGACACCGGAGAAGAGATGAGAGGAGGAGTAGACAACCAGAGAAAGGATGAGAGGAGGAGTAGACAACCGGAGAAAGGATGAGATGAGGAGTAGACAACCGGAGAAGACAACCGGAGAAGAATGAAATCGGAAGAAGAAGAGAAGTTTTTAGGGTTTGTCAGCTGCGGGTGTTGGTTTGAGCTTCGCTCAAACTAGGTTTTTTACTTATATAGGAAATTAATGGCGTCGCAATTCCAACGCAAAATTTGCGAGGGATTTACTAGAGTCCCTCGCAAAAGCATCGCAAACAATAATTAATATAAATTTTCTTATTTAGAGTTNACGAGTTTTTTGCGACCAAATTGCGAGGGAACGTAGCAAATCCCTCGCAAAATCTTTAGGGTTTAGGATTTGCAATTGTCATTAGTGCCCTATCTTATATTATAAATATTGAATTATATCAATTTAATAATTATTAGTAATGTAATTAGTCTTAAAGGTTAAGGTTCAAGGGTTTAGGGTTGTTATTTGCGAGGGAATTGCTATGTATTGAGTTTTTTGCAATGGATTTGCGACGAATGTGCTATGGTTCTAGCAAATCAGTCGCAAATTTGTCGCAAACCTTGAATATCTAATTTGCAAAAACCATCAAAATAATTGTAACAAATTAGTCAAATTAACTTTCAAGTATATTATAAGGTCCAATGGTGTCATCATACTCTTTTCTATCATCAAACTTTCCAAAATTGTCCAATTTTGCATCTTACTCTAAACATGATGATGTTCTACACTATATCACATATATGTTCAATACATTGAGACAAATTTTTGCCAAATTGTCCAATTCTCTAACAATTTTGTGTTGCACTGCTATCTTTGATTAATAGTTTTGGATTCATCTTTTTTAATCATTAATAGTAATGTAATAAGTCTTTAGGGTTTAGGGTTTAGGGTTAAGGGTTTAAAGTTTTTTTTGCGAGGGAATTGCTATGTTTTGAGTCCTTTGCAATGGATTTGCGACGAATTTGCTATGGCTCTAGCAAATCAGTCGCAAATTTGTCGCAAACCTTGAATATCTAATTTGTAAAAACCATCAAAATAATGTTAAAAGTTAGTAAATTCACCTTATGAACACATTCAAATGTATTTCAGAATAATTCTATTAAGTTTTGTAATATTTATAAAAACTTATTATCCTAATTTTGCAATGGATTTGCTATGGCTTTCGCAAATCACTCGCAATTCAATAGCAAATTTGCTATGGAGTTTGTTCTCGCAAAATCGTCGCAATATTGCGATGGATTTGCGAGGAAAGGGACCTTCCCAGCGAATTTGTCGTAAATGCGTCGCAAATGAGCAGCGGATTTACGACGACCGAGTTCCTCGCAAATTTGCGAGGGATGTGCTACGGTTTTTTATTTCCTAGTAAATCCCTCGCAAATCTATCGCAAATTTGCGAGAGCTGTACTCCGTCGCAATGTGTCCTCGCTAAAGGTTTATTTTCTTGTAGTGTATCTAATAACACTAAAATTTAAGTATATAAGTTAAGATAACTTTGAACTAATAGTAATAATTTGTACTTGAATTTATATCCTCTTTAACATCAATGCATGATTGAATATTGTCGACACTTTAGTTTCTATCTCTCTTTATCTCAATTATTACTGACATATATAAGAGTACTGAATCGAATACGATGCAAGTAGCTAGGTTTTGATTGATTTGTCATGACTCGTTATAATGAGAAATAATTTCTTCCTTTATGAAAAAAATCGTCAATATATAAAAGCAAAGCTGCAAAATCAGGGTTTCAACATGCGCAAGCGGAGCCCAACTGAAGTCGAATTTCAAGTCTGTCTCCTTAACCAGTCAGGACATATTTACCTTACCTTTTTTTTTTTTGGTGAAGTTAAGTTACAAATAATTAAAATTATTTATAACCACATGCCTTTATAGCTAGAGACTATACATATCACCACCAGTTTGACAGAGTCAAATGCTGACTTAGGTCTTTTTTCTTTGTTCATCTTAGTAATTTTAGTACGAACAAACTTAGGTCTTTTTTCTTCGTTCATCTTAGTAATTTTAGCACATATACATGTGTGTGTGCTTCCATATGCAAGACACCTTTATCTATCTTACTTACTATTGGGGTTTGGTTGTGGAGAAGTTACTGTGTATATATAACATATTAAGGAAATAGGAAGGCTGATCAAGCTCTACATGGGGTAAGAAGAGACTTGAGGAATTAATGATATGGTAACCATCAACAAAAAAAAAACTCAATGAGTAGATCGTTATCATTAACTTCGAACTAATCAAAATATAAAACATAAACATAATCATTAACTTCGAAATAATCAATATATATATATATATATATATATATCTGATTTCCATTTTAACCATACATATCACCACCACCTACATGACTCTTTAAAGGATCATACCGACCAAAAAAAAGGTTATACATACATATTTATAAACTAAAAGGAAAGGAAAAAGATGGATCGGATCGGAACAAGTTTTAGAGATGGAGAGACGTGTCAACATCGTCGAATCGATCAAACCCACCAATCTTCTTATCGTCTTTAGTTGGCCACTGATGACAAAAGCTTGGCTTTTCAATGGATTCAGAGGTGGAGTGTGGACATAAGGAGAGGGAGAGAAGCTGCTGTGACGAGGATGTTTGAGAGTTTAGAGGTAGAAACTGGAAGAAATCAAAGCTCGTGGGTTCGCTGTAATATTGCAAGATGTTGTCTTGGTTGTTAGGTTTAGGGTTAAGGAGCTCTCGCTCAGCTCTTAACTCCCGTGCTCTCTGAAGTTGTCGGAATCTTTCTTGAAGCAAGACGATGGAAGACTGGATCACCATTTGTTCTTTTCGGTCTCTTGCCATTGAACTCATGACGTACAAGTATAATATTAGTGGTAATGATATGAGTCGTTGAGAGTGTTTACTATAGGGTTTGGGTCCATGTTTACGTGTGTTGTGCCTATTTATATACGGAGGAAAAAGGTCTATTTTTCTGATTATTTAATCTGCATGAGAATATTGCATAATAAAATAAACGTAAATAGGGTTGTTGAGTAGTTCGATGAAATTCCGAAAGGAAGAGAATCAGGAGTAAAGTGGGAAGAGAACAAGAGGAAGAAGGCAAAAGGGACAATCTAAGGATTGTAAAAAGAGAATGTATAATGTGTGAGTGGAGATTTGCATTTTTATTTTTCTTTTCTTTCTAAGTAACAAAAGAAAAAAAGTTGGCCAAAGTAGAAAATGGTTGGGAGGAAAATGACAAGAAGAATGTTTGAAGGGATGCACATGGATTGGTTTGTTTGGATGATTATATTGTGAAGATATATAAACCCCTTTTTTCATGCACCCCACTTACCTCCCTCTACGGGCTCTTTTTATTTCAAACGGAAACTTTATTATTTTCCCACGAAATATATATTTAGAGTATTATGTAGGGGATTGTCTTGTTAATGTCTGATATGATTTGATTGTATGCATAACAATGTTTTCAATGAATAAATTTTCGATTTTAAACACAAAAACCTTGCGTACGTATATTATGATCTAAGGACATTTCAAATCATAATGTACGTAGAAGACTAATCTATGTTTACATATTCTTACTTTTTCTTTGTCAAAATTTTGAATATATTCGTATTTTCTATGTTCAAAATGATCGATGTTTAAATATTCCTTGTAAAAAAAAACGTGAATAAGAAAAAGGGAATGACAAAAGGGTTTAGGAGAGATTTTGGTGGCTTGGGAGATGGTGAAATGGAGCCACTTCTTTGTCTCCACATCAAATCTTCTCTCGGTGGGATTTAAAGTTAATATTATTGGCATTCAATTTAAAATGAAACACACTTTAAAGAAGAGTGTCAAAAGTTGTTAATGGTTTCTATAAATTATCTGATCCACTTTATAAGTTTTAACTTCTTATGATTTGGCAAGGAGGAAAAAGTATATGTAAAAGTGGGCCTATGTATTGATAAAATGACAAAAGGAGTTCAAGAGTAGGGAATAATTATATCATCAGCATATATATGAGATGTGTTTTATGTTTTGTTTGACTGATAAAATAATTGTGAAAAAGACCACTCGTTTTCACACAAGACATTCTCTCTCGATCTCCTCATTTTCTCTCCAATCGAAATGCTACTCTAAAGCTCCCTTCCCATAATGAAATCATCCATGCATGTAACATTGCCATAAATGTATTTACTTATCTAAGGAAAAAATAATTTACCAAAGTAAAATATAGATTTGTCTAATATATATGATCAATATATGTATCATGCGCAAAGCCGAGGCAAACTTATATTTGATCGATTGTGATAATCTATGTTTGATATGAAGTCTCAACATATATACATATACATATGATCATAACTTTCCATTAGCATAATTCTAACACCCATATAATGTAAAATTTTATAAGCCACCTCTAACACACGTGTACGTTTCGAATCTCACTTCATAGTTGGATTTCAACCCACATTAAGTAGTTGGTCCACAAGGTACAAAACTTAATTATCTCGCATAATATCATATCAATAATACACTGCCTTATAATGTATCACTGATCTTGATTTTGATATTAGATCAAATTGGTCAATATGTATTCTTGTTACGATCTCTAGACTCTAGCTAACGAAAAAAGAAAGAAAGAAAGCGAGACAGTATACCTACAAAACGGAGCGGGTTGAAAAAAAAGAGGAAGAGGACAATGGGGATACAAAGTTTGAAAGGCACATCAAAAGTGGTGGGAGCAAAAGTTTGTCGTCAAGTAATTGGAATATAATGGCATGCATACACCAAAGCTGAAGATGCTACGACGTTTAGGATTTGGATTTACATTGTGCCTTCTTCC
>NC_025694.1:12804253-12858958 GCF_000633955.1 Camelina sativa
TTTTTTTTTTTTTTTTTTTCTTATCGTTTTTTACCCTCCTCCTCCATGTTGTGATTTATTCATGTCTATTTTTATCCTGTTTATTCTAAATTTGGTTACTCACCTTATTTGTTTTATACTTGTAGCTTAGTGATTGTTTCTTTTCACATGTACTCAAGCTTAATTGTATTTTGTAATAAAGTTAACCAAAGAGGTCAAGTGTTAACATAATGGGCCCAATAGAGCCTGTTGAAAAAGGATAATTCCTTAGTTATCTATCATTTGTTTGCTTTACTAAGGGCTTGATTTTTTGTTTATTATACGAAAAGAGTAGATACTTTTTTAATTTTACAATTTAGACCTCTCCTCCTCCTCTTTTGAGTTTCAGACACCAATCTAAATTCCAAATTTCGTTTGAAGGCTTGAAGTTTTCTGGGAATCTACGACGGAAACTGTAAGTTCCGATCATATTCACGAGGATCTCGTTCTATCTCCACTCGCATATTTACCTTCCTCCATATATTTAGGTTCCGATCAAATTAGGGCTTTTGTTCTTTTTGCGGATTGTGATTGTTATCGAGTTTTGAATTGTTCAATTTTTGGGTTTAGCGGATTGCTAGAATTTGATCAGAAGAAGGGGTAATGGAAGGAGAGAAGCTAATGATAGAAGATCGCGGCTTTTTGGCTGCTCCTCTGACCTTCTTCGTCGTCGTTGTCTTCCAGTTGCTATCCAAGTGGCTTGAACAATTGAAGAAGGTAACAAAAAGATTAAACCTTTTTAGGCGTTTTTATTATCCACCCGAACAATCCAATTTAAAGTCCCCTTTTTCCTGAAATAATTATCAGAAAGGGTCGAAGAACACGAGGGAATCAGAGCTGCGGTCTGAAATTAAGCAGCTTTTGAGAGAGGCTAGTGCATTGTCTCAGTAAGCTGTTTGTTTTCAAATTTGTGACATTTTTGTTTTTTTGTTCAGCTGATTAGAGTTAAGGGAGGTGCAGTGATTGAAACAAACTAGAGAGTTTATTGTCTATGGTTCTCAATTGCAGGCCAGCCACTTTTGCTCAAGCGGCAAAACTTAGGAGGTCAGCAGCTACTAAAGAGAAAGAACTTGCACAATGTGAGTATGCATTCATTCATATTAGCTCTACATTCTTATTGATTGCTCAGTGAGCGTAGAGTTTACGATATTTTAGAAATATATGATGCAACAGTTAGCTTTAGAAATGAAAATTATCTGGTAGCAGCTATACCTTATTGGATCATAGTGGTCTAGTATAGGTGTGTATACCTATTAATGCATCTTTTTTGAAATTCAGATCTGGAACAGCATAACAAAGTAATTAATCTCTCATATGATCTGTATGGAAAGGTTCTGCTTGTTTCAAAGGTAACTTGAGTGGTGTGTTTAAGCTTCTCTTTTCTTCGTAATTGAGGTGTGCTAAGAACTTTGTCTATAGGTTGTAATATACCTAATCCTGGTATTTTGGTTCTGGAGGACTCCAATTGCCATTATCGCTAAGCAACTTGTTCAACCGTTTGGTGAGTAGTTACTTTTACAGGTTTAAAGCTCACATTGATGTAACATATAGGTTTTAAAAAAACTGAATATGGTGTACTTCACAGGGACTTTGTTATCTTGGGGAACAGGAGGTCACATAACAGGCCATGTGTTGGTATGTACCTTCTTCTCAGTCCATTTCTTTGGGCTTGTGTGAATGATAGTGTAATTTTGTTGGGTGACAAATGCAGGTTGGGATCATACCATGGCTGATACTCTCAACCAGAGTGAGCAAGTATGTGTGTAGGTTCGTGGAGTTCTAAATCACATCCCTGAAGAGAGTGGAGATTAATGGTTTGAGTTTAAAGTTATAGCGTTTTAGGAGACACTTGACTTGTGGCAGAATTGTGCCTTTTTGTTCCTCATCTATATCTACCTTGAATTTTTTTTTTTTGTATAAATATTATATGAATCTTATTCTCAATTTTGGTTTTTTACATATAACAAAGTTGTTAGGTTTTTAACCTTTAAGAGGCGTGTAAGAATTAAGATTGTTACTCTTGAAGGAGTCCTATATAGTCCCCAATGTGAGAACTAATCATTATCATCACAGCACATTGTCACCACTCCCCCATTCGTGTTGTCAATTTTTATCTTTTAACACCGAATTTTGTATAACCATATTCAAAAGACGCGTGTACTTATCTAACACACGCTGCAATGCATGTGGCTCATGAAGATGTTGCATTATATCACCGAAAATGGAAGAAACACAAAAAAAGAGAAATAAAACAGTTACTACTAGTATAAAAAAGTGGGTAGCTTTGTGAAGGCACTAGATTAATGGGAGAATCTTAGCAATTAATTGTAGGGCATCATTATAATATTCACTTCTCCACCCACCTTCACACACTCATGCACTAGCGGGGATTTTCTTAATTAATTTAAAGAAAACAACTTAAATCATACTATGTTGTTTGATAGGAAAGGAACGTGCACGTGTCACACCATCCACACTTGTCTTTCTAAAACAAAGAAACTTGATTGGATTTGGCTTAAGTGAGAGTTTAAAACTAAGAAAAAAAAGGGTTAGGTTTTTAATGCCTAAATTGGGAGATGGGAAGTGCAATAAATAAGGAGGAGGAGAAAACCAGGTTCATTAAATAGTGTGTATGTGTATGTGTGTATGTGTGTGTGGGCATCCAAAGTCCCATCTTAATAATTCAAAAATCCCTCTCGGGATATCAAATCTTCTTTTCAATTTTTTTTTTCTTTTGTTATCACCACTTTCCTAGAACATTAAAAGACAAAATATGGAGCATCGTAATTGTAATTAATCCTAAAGCTTCATTGTGATATTTCACTTTCGTCTTTATGGGAGAGGAGGGGGATGTTAGACAAATGTGTGTGTGTTTTGGGGTTGTGATGAGAGAACCCACATTTTCAATTGAATGCATCTTCATAATACGTATTTAACGTCTTCAAGAACATTTCTACCACTTGGCAGATTTAGGAACTATGTATGTTTCCGTGTAATTCAATATCATATCACAATTCAGTACTTTCTGAACAACAAGTCACGACAAAATGAGATAATTGTGAAGGTAAAAAAGAGTTTACTAGAAAACATCGTGGATATCATGCAGTAAAAAGTACAATGAACTATCAAGTGAATTCATTCTACCTTTATTTTCTTTTCTAAAAGTGAAAAGTGAAAAAAATGGAATATCAAGATGGTGATGCTAGGAAACATCTTTATCATTTTTGAAGAACATGATTACAACAACTAAAACACTTCACTTAAACTCTAGTAGTATAACCTTTTGTATGTAGTTTATCATGGTGATGATATGTAGTCTATATAATATAGTAAACATATTTTTCAGTCTTGTAGAAACTGATTACATTAACTAAAAACACTTCACAAACACTCTAAGTACAATCAACATAAACTTTTAAATATCGTTTTTTCTCATGTATTTTCAGAAAAAAATATCTCTATATATATATATTTATCAAAAGGATACACACAACAGGGTAAAATGAACACTGTAGTAAAATTGATTACATAATATGTATGTGGATCAAGACTTTTCTTAAACTGATTGATATTTGTGAATATTTCTTTTTCTTTTTCATTGAATTATTGTGGATATCTTTTTTCATTTCAGTAATAATTAAAAAGAAAAAAAAAATATCATCCAGCTTTAATTTACACAAGAACTAGTAGCAATGTTATGCACTCAATATTGGTGATATTTGTTTTCAATAAAGGAATAAGGGACCCCAAGCGATGGGTGAAGTTAAAGCAATGAAGCTTCTCTCTATTTAAGTCCTCAACAAAGCCGACTAATCACACTATTATCTCTCTTGTCTCTCTACGGAACCTGTCTTCCTGTCTTGTCCAAAATCGGAATTTAAGCGTACTTACTTGAGGGGGGTTCAGAATCAGTCCACGGAAGCAAGATGAAGCTTATTGATCGAAGACTGAGGCTAACGGAGCTGCTCTTACGGATCTCCATCAGTGTGCTCGCTCTTCTTGGGCTTATTCTGATTGTTACAGACTCTGAGGTCAAGCTTATATTCACAATCAAGAAGACGGCCAAGTACTCTGATATGAAGTCGGTTGTGTAAGCTCGTCGATAACCCATTTCAGAATTTTACTACTTATCCAGCACCATTTCACTTGAGGGAGATGACAAAGTTCGCAACTTTTTGTTTGGTGTGGTTCTTGTTTGGGATGCAGGTTCTTGGTGGTAGCTAATGGGATAGCTGCGGTTTATTCTTTGTTGCAATCAGTTCGTTGCGTGGTGGGTACTATGAAAGGAACAGTTTTGTTCAGCAAGCCTCTTGCTTGGACCATATTCTCTGCTGATCAGGTGAGTTTAGTTTAGTTTTGTGTTTCTCTTTATCCCTACATTTTGTTGCCTAAATTAGTGTTTTGAGTTGTGAGATTTGTGGCTTTTTGCTTTGTCATTTTGAGATCTCGGGGGTCAAATTAGAGAAAAAGTAAGGTACTATGTTGAAAAGTCTCTCCAAGCATTTAATTTGGTTTGGTTGGATATTAGAATTGAATTAACTTATTAGGTATGAAAATGTTGCCTTGCTTTGTTTGCAATTCGAAAATTGAATCTAGGAGACGAAGTTTTGTTGGGGCATTTAAGAGTGTAGTTGGCAGCAAATGTTTATGATGTGATTTTGTTGAATGAGCAGGTTATGGCGTACTTGAGTGTGGCGGCCATAGCAGCAACAGCAGAGTCTGGTATGATTGCTAGGGAAGGAGAGGAAGACTTGCAATGGATAAAAGTGTGCAATATGTATGGCAAGTTCTGTAACCGAATGGCTATAGGAGTCTCCAGCGCCTTGTTTGCCTCAATTGCTATGGTTTTCGTCTCCTGCATTTCTGCTTTTAGTCTTTTCCGCTTGTACGGTGCGACAAAGGACCGCAGAACCTCGCCGTGGTGAAGGGAAATGCGCATTGTCTTTAGTAGTGTAGGCCCTTGTTTTTCTTCTTCTTCTTCTTGATGAATGATGATCTTTCTATGTGACAAATCATATGTAAAACTGATATGTTCTTTGTGCCCTGTGATAAAAAAAACAAGACTATGAGCTTTGTTTTGTAACCTCTTAATGGTAAAGAATGTACTGCTTCTATAGTTATGTGTAGGGAAAGATCATATCCATGTCTTAGGGTTATTGACGTATTGAGCAAAGCACCACCAAACCTCATAGTGTTGTTTCTCTTTTACACTACACCGACCTATATTGCAACTTTAATTATATTTAGGCCCTTTTACACAATAAGATTATTACGAGGCCCGTTATTGCTATTTGCGTTTTTGACTATTCAACCCTTTTTTTTATTAAGGTTTTGAGTTCGTTTATCTCTCTCTTTCGTTCGTCGCTTTGATCGAACCCAAAAAGGAAGAAAGAAATCACCTTTCGTCGCCGTTCTGATTTTCCGATAGCCACAGCTTCTCTGATACCAATCCTTGATCGTCGCCCTTTTGTTTTGGTTCTGCTTCGCCTCCAAAGTTCAGTAATTGTAAGTTCTGAATAGAAAGCGATATGTCGAAGAAGTTTTCGCCGACCTTGAGGCTCGGAGATCTCAACGATTTCATTGCTCCGTCTCAAGCTTGTGTTATATCTCTTAAGGGTACAAAACCTATTATTAAGAAGACTGATCGACCCCAGGTTCGAAATTTACATGCTTTCCCCAAGATATATATATATATATATATTTGGTTGTGTTTAATTGCTTCGTCGAGTAGTCATCTCTTTCATTCTCAACTTTATATTGCTTACTGCCTCTGTTGATATGTTCACCAGCTAATAAAAGTGTTCCCTCTGTTTGCTGATTTTGTATTTGAAGGTTGTGATTGCTCCAAAACAAGAGAAGTTTGAACCGGTCAAAATTTCTCTTAAGGATTGTTTGGCTTGCAGGTCAGTTCTACTCACTTACTGATTCTGAGTTAGTATAGAGACTTTATAGAGTGTAATGGTTTTTCATATGATGATGATACAGTGGATGCATCACATCGGCTGAGACTGTTATGCTTGAGAAGCAAAGCTTAGACGAGTTTCTCTCTGCACTTAGCAAAGGCAAGGACGTGATTGTGTCTATTTCCCCACAGTCCAGAGCTTCCCTTGCGGTTCACTATGAGATCTCTCCTCTTCAGGTTTTCAAGAAGCTGACTACGTTTTTGAAGTCTCTGGGAGTTAACGCTGTGTTTGATACTAGCTGCAGCAGAGACTTGGTACTTATTGAAGCTTGTAATGAGTTTGTGAGCCGTTACAAGCAAGCTAATTCTGAAGATGGCGAAAATTCACTATCCTCTTTACCTGTGCTTTCCTCTGCCTGTCCTGGTAAGCAGCTTTACTCGTTTGATGTAATTGAATGTGTCTGTCTATGTGAGAGTAATGTGCAAAATTTTCTGTGTGTCAAGGTTGGATATGTTATGCTGAAAAGCAGCTTGGCTCTTTTGTTCTGCCGTATGTCTCTTCTGTTAAGAGTCCTCAGCAAACTATTGGAGCTGCGATCAAACACCATTTGTGTCAAGCGTTGGGACTCAGGTACTGTGGTACTCTTGAAACTTCGGTTATCATTTAGTTGGTTTCCTTAATTTTTGGATTTATGGGTGACTGTTCCATGGAACTAGACTGAAGGAGGTGTACCATGTGACTGTGATGCCCTGTTACGATAAGAAGCTCGAGGCAGCGAGAGATGACTTTGTCTTTGAAGATGGAGCAGATGATAAACTGACTGAGGTTGATTCCGTGCTAACATCTGGTGAAATCTTGGATTTAATAAAGGTGAGACTGTGATAGAGATTAAACCCTGTTTTCATTGTAATTTTGCAACCACCCCGCATAAATTGTGAATTTGGTTCTGGATTATTGCAGTTGAAAGGAGTCGACTTTAAAGATTTGGAGGAATCTCCACTCGACAGATTGTAAGTAGGATCATTATTTCATCTTCTCTGCTACTGAGTGATGAATTCATGTGAAGTATAACATTTTAAATTTGCATTGCAAAATCAGGTTGACGAATGTTACCGAGGAAGGAAATCTTTATGGTGTAGCTGGGAGTTCAGGTGGCTATGCGGAAACAATATTCAGACATGCAGCAAAAACACTATTTGGACAAACTATTGAAGGTCCTCTGGAGTTTAAAACTCTCAGAAATTCTGATTTCCGTGAAGTGACTCTTCAAGTAAGTTCCTAGCCAGACCGTAACAGTTTTGAATATTTCTCTCATTAATCCTTGGTTTTTGTCTCATGTTCTTCATGTTTTGTCTCGCAGTTGGAAGGTAAAACAGTGCTGAAATTCGCGTTGTGTTACGGTTTCCAGAACCTTCAGAATATCGTTCGGAGAGTGAAAACGCGCAAATGCGATTATCATTATGTAGAGATTATGGCGTGTCCTGCAGGTTCATCTTCTACTTTGCAGAAAGCAGACCCTTGTTGATAAACGTATCCTATATGTTGAGTTATTAACAATGCTCTATCTAACAGGTTGCCTAAATGGTGGTGGGCAAATCAAGCCAAAGACAGGGCAGTCTCAGAAAGAATTGATCAACTCACTGGAAGCTACTTATATGAATGATACTGTAAGTTACCCGTCTCTTAAATGATACCATGCAGTGTCTAAATTCATTAACTAAGCTAATAATAACTTTCCTTTTTTGGATCCAGACTTTGATTACAGATCCATACCAGAATCCAACAGCCAAGAGATTATACGAAGAGTGGCTTAAAGAGCCTGGTTCCAACGAGGCCAAGAAGTACTTGCACACTCAGTATCATCCGGTGGTGAAAAGCGTTACAGCGCAGCTCAACAATTGGTAGACAAACCGGAGGTGGTGTTGAAATTTTGACTGGCTAGGCAAAAGACGTTTCTATATTTGTGTACTTTAGATATAGGAGACGAAAGACGCTTTTTTTGCTCAAATTTTTATGTATGTAAAAGACAAATCTCAACATTACATAAAAGTACAATTAACACATCTTACTAATGAGTTTGTTTTAATCGGCTGGTAATAATACATTGATACAAGCCAACACTTTTACTCTATCACATAGCAGTTACTGCGCGAGAGAGGCAAGGAGCCTGTCCTTCAATTGCTCAGCGGTGCAGCCACCCTGAGGACGGAGAGTGAATGTGTGAACCACACCCTCCTCTGTGACAGCCACATTGGAATCATGAGGTGTAACTTCATTCTCCCTCAAAGTTTGTATCACCTTTGAAACAGGATGAGTTTCCAACGGACAGCTTAGCCTGACCACTGCGTCATCGTGCCTCTGTTGATAATCAACCTCTGCTGGAGTTATCTGATTACTCTCCCTCCTCTTCATAATCTGCTGCTCTGTTTCGTATACCCTGATTTTCTTCTGCATATCCGTGATGTACGTGATTGCATCCGCAAGGAGCGAAGCCTTATCCATCTTGGAGATGTTAGGCACCACAGCTCTCAATGCGTAGAATCTCTGGTTCAGCTTCTCCCTCCTCTGCCGTTCTGCTTCCACATGGTTTAGAGCCTCTTCTCTTCCGTTTGCAGGTTTTCTCCCTCTCTTCCTCGGCTTCTGCTCGTCAGTTAGATACAATGTCTCATCTTTCCCTTGTTCATAAGGGTACACTTGATTAGAACCTCCGATTGCTTGTACCTCAAACGATTCCAAGGAAAAGCCAGAGTCATCCTCTGTCTTGGGGGAGAAATTAATACTCATAGACCGTGGTTTCGATCCACCAAGGCTCAACTGTCGACCAAAGATTTTGGGAGCTTCTTTAGCCTGAACAAAGTCAGATCCACCAAACACTGATTTGACCATCTCAATCACACTCTTGTCTTCTGGAATATTTCTCAAAGAACCAAGCTCAACAACCCCACAATTCACAGGTACAGACAAGACCGTCTGAAAACCAGCAGATCTAGCCAAGAAAGACCTAACCCTATAATAACTCAAGCAGCTAGGCAAATCTGCAGCCCAGAGAGGCTTCCCAGAGACATAGGTTCCAGCAGGACCGTACTTGTTGGAATCACACCTAAAGGAAAAGTACAAAGAAGCCAGATAAAACATGTCGAGATCAGTAAGAGCCCCTGACTTGGCCAAACGATGATCCTCATCCGAACCAACAAATGACAAGTGAAGCTTGCGAAGCACACGCCTTTTGGTCTCATCTTGCTGAGAATAGTCCTCACCTGATGAAACCCCCTTTTTGACACGGCAATGACCATCTCCCCAGATCAAGACACAACCATCGGAGCTATTAACGTTGGAAGCTAGCCAGAAAAGTGCATAGTCCCAATCAGAACCTTCAACAACGTGACGTAAACCTTGCTGGAGATTGGAATCGCTCGGCGGCGAGACTAACTTGGTCAAGGCAGTGTTGGAAGCTGAAGCGGTTGAGATGAAAAAGTCACAAGCTTCAGAGCCTATGGTGGATTCCACCATCGCACGATCTTCCAGATTCTCCCAAAACTTTTGACCCATTTCTCCTAAAACGTTCACTGAAATGGATTACCCCACAACAAATTTAGGGTATAGAATCAAAACGAATTTAAAAGGTATTATTGGGTTGAAACCGCCGCTTACAAAAGGGGGGAAGAGGAGATGTGGGGAAGGATCACGTGTTTCTTGCTGGGGACACCGATTTTAGGGTTTGCTGATATGAATGCAAATCCCTTTAAACCAAAGACTTATCTCTAATTTATATTGCCCGAGCTAAAGACTGATCAAAGAGAAGACAAAACCTTGAGCTTTGATTCACTTAGATCTGTACTGTAGTTTACGTTTGTCTGAAATTGACGAAGAAACAAGAAATGAAAGATGTGTGAACGTGAGTTGAATCGTATTTAATACTAAGGACAAGATTTCCTTTTTTCTTTCGTTTTCAACTGCAATGTTTTCCTTTTCTTACAAACCAAACCCCAATAATGTAATTGGATTTCGTTTAAACCCCATAACCTCAATGCGTCGCTCTCGTGGGAACTTTCAGAATTACGAAGACCCTAACTCAGAGGTTTCTTCCTTAAATTCACTCACAATTTATTCTTCCCCAAATGGTTTTTTTTGCTCGTGTATTTCTCTTTTGTAATTGCCAATTTCTGCTGAAATATGATTTGAATTTTAAGTTTCTTTGAATCTGTAACATTGGGACAATGAGCATCGCCTCAAAATTGAGGCTTTTGAAATCTTTTTTTTTTTTCNATCGGAGCTATTAACGTTGGAAGCTAGCCAGAAAAGTGCATAGTCCCAATCAGAACCTTCAACAACGTGACGTAAACCTTGCTGGAGATTGGAATCGCTCGGCGGCGAGACTAACTTGGTCAAGGCAGTGTTGGAAGCTGAAGCGGTTGAGATGAAAAAGTCACAAGCTTCAGAGCCTATGGTGGATTCCACCATCGCACGATCTTCCAGATTCTCCCAAAACTTTTGACCCATTTCTCCTAAAACGTTCACTGAAATGGATTACCCCACAACAAATTTAGGGTATAGAATCAAAACGAATTTAAAAGGTATTATTGGGTTGAAACCGCCGCTTACAAAAGGGGGGAAGAGGAGATGTGGGGAAGGATCACGTGTTTCTTGCTGGGGACACCGATTTTAGGGTTTGCTGATATGAATGCAAATCCCTTTAAACCAAAGACTTATCTCTAATTTATATTGCCCGAGCTAAAGACTGATCAAAGAGAAGACAAAACCTTGAGCTTTGATTCACTTAGATCTGTACTGTAGTTTACGTTTGTCTGAAATTGACGAAGAAACAAGAAATGAAAGATGTGTGAACGTGAGTTGAATCGTATTTAATACTAAGGACAAGATTTCCTTTTTTCTTTCGTTTTCAACTGCAATGTTTTCCTTTTCTTACAAACCAAACCCCAATAATGTAATTGGATTTCGTTTAAACCCCATAACCTCAATGCGTCGCTCTCGTGGGAACTTTCAGAATTACGAAGACCCTAACTCAGAGGTTTCTTCCTTAAATTCACTCACAATTTATTCTTCCCCAAATGGTTTTTTTTGCTCGTGTATTTCTCTTTTGTAATTGCCAATTTCTGCTGAAATATGATTTGAATTTTAAGTTTCTTTGAATCTGTAACATTGGGACAATGAGCATCGCCTCAAAATTGAGGCTTTTGAAATCTTTTTTTTTTTTCATCAGTCTCTTCTATCTTCATCTATGTAGTTAGCACTTAGCAGTATCTGCTGAATTGATTGAATTTCGAATTTGTTTGAATCTGCGTTCATTGCTTTTATTGCTGGGACAATGAGATCATCGCTTCAAATTTTGTGGCTTTTGAAAACTTTCAGTAGCTACTATAGTCTCATACTATCTTCCTCTCTGTGATTGTCTTTTTACAACTGTTGAAGCTGACGGGAGAGATATTGTGTTTTGCGTGTTTTGTTGCAGAAACGAGGAAAATGAGAAATGCGCTTGAACCGTTAAATCAAGAAATTTAATTGGAAGAAGGCACAACAATCAATTTCTCCGTTGATGGAATGTTCATTGTTTTTTGGATGAGAACGCCACTAGTCTCGTCTTCTCTTTCTCAAAAATCCAACTCTTGGTCTATCTGCTTCACGCTGAACAGGCTAGCCAAGGTTGCTTTCACTCGGGAGTTTCAAACGGAGGTGTCTCAGTCTTTGGCTTGTGGTCCTATGTTTTCCGGCAACGCGACCACTATCCTACGCCAGATGCTGGCAGAGAGGAGAATTAGCAGGTCTGATTCTGGTCTTACTTCTTTCATTTGCCTGATTCTTGTTTTACTTGTTTTGTCGGTATGAATGCTGAGCCCTGTTATATACTTCTGCTTGAATTGGTTCAATCACGCTATGATCATTTCTTATGAGGTTGTATAAAGTCGGAAGCTTTACGTTGATTGATAGATCAAATTTTTGGTTCTTCACCTGACCTGCAACATGTTTCTAGCTTTCAGGTGGAGAGTCAGAGAAAGAAAGAGAAGCTGGATAAGACACTAAAGGGTCTGTGTGTTACTGGGAGGTTGAAAGAAGCTGTTGGGTTATTGTGGCGTAGCGGGTGGTTGCAAGTCCAGCCTGAGACTTATGCTGTGATGTTGCAGGAATGTAAGCAAAGGAAGGAGTATACAAAAGGGAAACGGATACATGCTCAGATGGTTGTTGTAGGATTTGCTCCCAATGAGTATTTGAAAGTCAAGTTGTTGATACTTTACGCCTTATCTGGGGATCTTCAAACTGCTGGGATTCTCTTTCGTTGTTTGCATTCTAAGGGGGACTTGATTCCATGGAACGCCATGATATCAGGGTATGTGCAAAAGGGTCTAGAACAAGAAGGGCTTTATATTTACTATGATATGAGACAGAACAGAATAGTTCCGGACCAGTATACCTTTGCTTCAGTGTTTAGAGCTTGTTCTGCGTTAGCATCCCTGGAACACGGAATGAGAGCCCACGCTGTGATGATTAAGTGCCTTATCAAGTCCAACATTATAGTCGATAGTGCCCTTGTTGATATGTACTTCAAATGCAGCAGTTTCTCTGATGGCCACAAATTATTTGACCAGTTGTCCACCAGAAACGTTGTTACATGGACTTCATTGATGTCTGGATATGGATATCATGGAAAAGTTTCAGAGGTGTTAAAATGCTTTGATAAGATGAAGGAAGAAGGCTGTAGACCAAATCCTGTTACATTTTTGGTGGTTCTCACTGCGTGTAACCATGGAGGTTTAGTTGATAAAGCTTGGGAGCATTTCAATTCTATGAAGAGAGATTACGGGATTGAACCTGAGGGACAACACTATGCAGCTATGGTTGATACGTTAGGGCGTGCTGGTAGGATACAAGAAGCATACGAGTTTGTTATGAAGTCACCATGCAAGGAGCACGCTCCGGTATGGGGTTCCTTACTTGGGGCTTGCAGGATTCACGGGAATGTGAAACTGCTAGAAGTCGCAGCTACAAAGTTTTTGGAGTTGGATCCAACAAATGGGGGGAACTACGTGGTGTTTGCCAATGGATATGCGAGTTGTGGATTCCTGGATGCTGCCTCAAAGGTTAGACGGAGAATGGAGAATGCAGGAGTTAAAAAAGATCCCGGGTATAGCCAGATCGAATTACAAGGGGAAGTTCATAGATTCATGAAAGATGATACGTCTCACAGACTATCTGGGAAGATATACAAGAAGGTCCATGAGATGACTTCATTCTTTATGGATGTTGACTACTATCCAGATGACTTAGACGCTTGCATTGTTTGACCAAAACAACCTGCAATTAGCTGAAAGAATTTTTTTTTGTGTGATGCTATTGCAGTTTCTCATATTAAGCCTGGTAAAGAGAAAAAGGTACAGTTTGTGGAGTCAAATATCAGGTGGGTATAGAGAAACTCCAGTGACAGGCTCTGGCAAATCTGTCATGGTTCAGACAAAAGTTTAGGTTTGGATGGGCATTAACAAATTGGTTTGTAAAATGTGATTTGTAGATAAGTTTCAAAACTCAATACAATTGATGTGATTGGTGATGGAAACACGATTCTTTGTATAATACATTGCAGACTAGTATAGTATCGGTGGTGGTTATATAACAAACCATAGACAAAATCATATATTTACTCACATCCATACATTAAAGATATGTTTTAACATTTAAAGAAAAAATGAAACAGAGTTAAAAGATTGAAAGGCAGGGCCGCAGGGGGAACTAAATCAAGGTCTTTCTCCCACATACATTGTAGTATGCAATTTAAAAACACCTTTGCCTCTTTGGCTCAGACTTGGGAGGTACTAGCAGTAGCGTCCACACCAGTTCATGCGAATCAACCGCAGCTAACTCATCTCCCTCATGCAGCTTCTTCTTTGCCTCGAAAAAACGTTGGAAGGACTCTTCATAAGCGGCAGTCTCCGACTGCCCTCCTCATGAGAAGAACAAACAGTGGCAGCATCAACGATTTGGTTTAACATGATGAACATCCAAAAACCTTTAAAGTTGTGCTCTTCTTTCTTTTCATATCCTTAAACCAAAAATATAAAAAGCTAACACAATAACAGAATCAACAAGGCATAAAATCAAAGCAATGATGATATGGTAAAACCCACCAAAGATGCGTAAATGCATTAAAGAAGGAGGATTGAAACTCCCAGTTGCCACAAGCACTAGACAAGTTTTGTCCCTGATTCAGACAAAACAATCGAATAAAATTCAAACATCCAAGCAGATCAAACCACAAAAAATCGAAGGAAAGAAACAAAAATAAATTCGTAGAAGCTAAAAAATTTATTTACTCATCTGGGTTTGAATCAATGGATGATAATTTATCAACTGGTGAAGGGACATCCATTGAAGTCTCTGATGATCGAATCTGAGTCTCTAACGATCACTCCGGCGAATGTTCCAACCTCCTTTGATACATGAATCTACCACAACATACAAAGAAGTTATGAAACTGTATTGTTGCGATATTTTATAACTCTAAACCCTCAAATGGATTTGGAGAATCAAAAAAGACAGCTTTAAGATTCTTCCCTAACTACTGACTACTGTAACATTGTTGTTTCTTCTACTCAAGATTGCATCCAACCGTAAAAAAGCAAACGTTTTTTTAAACAAGATTGGCAAGAGAAGAGAGCACTACTATTCTGAATCTAACCAGTATTCGATACTGTACTAGTTTCTCAAAGGTTCGAGATTGAAATTCTAAAAAGTGAAAACTGTTTTGATTTTGAGAATCACACTGTGTGATTCACAAAAACCAAATTTACTGACACAGAACAGAACACAACTTTCCAGATTCGACTAGACAAACAATAGACATTTTTGATTATTATAATATTGCAATATTGAATTGAAAACAAATAAACAACATGAATCTCCAAGATCGTTAAACAGAGAATAATAACAAGGTAATTACGTAATGAACAGATCAAGTTAGAGTTTAAAAAAATATTAAAGGACGGTGCTTAAAGGACTGGTTCTTGGAATATACTCATTATGTCATTATGTCACTCTGTTTCCCATAAAGATTCAACAAATCCATCATCTTGTTTCAGCAAGTAACCGGATGATGAGTCGCGGTAGAGATCTTTAATAGCGAAGGTATGGTTTTGGTCATAGTAACAAGTAGCTTGTGATGAAGGCTCGCCACAGATCTTCTCGAGGGAGGAGAAAGTATAGTTCTGTTCAAAAGAAGCAAATTCATCACAGGAAGATGGAGTAGAGGACTTTGGGTTTTCGTCGAGAGAAAAGGAGCTAGGGTTTTGATGATCAGAATTGGAAACAATTGTGATTTTTCTTTCTTCTCAAGGCAATCCATCAGATGCTTCCTCGTTCTCATCATACGATCCTCGATCACGTTTAACTCAGAGATATCGTTACGTCGCAATAACGGTAGAGATCAGTGTCTTCCCACCAAAACCCTAGCTTGGATTGGGGGTTAATAGAAGTCGGACGCTTGCCGTTGAGGTAACAGTCAGCAATTTCAGAGGCAGGAGAGTAACCGGAGAAGGAGTATACAACGTCTGAGTTCTCTGCCGGAGAGGTTACGAAGACGGCGATGTTGGCCCCGGAGAGAAGGCATAGATCAGCGGCTTTGGAGAAAAGAGTTTGACGGCGTTTGCTGCAAGCCACCGAGCGTTGTTGTTTAGTGTCCCGTTTCTTAATCTCAATCTTTCTCTTTGTTCCTCCTCTTTTCATCGCCATCGTCATCGTTAGGGTTTTTGTTTCCTTACCGAGAAAATAAGAGAGATGAAAAACAGAAAGAGAGAGAGAGACTGAAGCAAAAAGTAAGCAAACTCATATTTATAGATTCGATATCCTAATTAGTAATGTGTTTTCCATTTTTTCTCCTCCTTATATAATAAATTCGACTTGTATGCACTTAAAGAAATTATTTATTTTTACTAAAACTCAGTTTTCTTTTCTTTTTTTCTTTTGTATGAAATAGGAGACAATGTCCCCTATGTTTTATTAGAAGAAAAAGAAAAGAAATTACAACCGAACATTACATGGGATCGAAGATCCATTAACATCCTCAACCATTGCGGAACGAACAACATCCGGACAAATAGAAAAAGAATGATACCCAAGCGGTAAAGAGAACGCATAGTTCGCTAACCGTCTTCGCTAACCCATCAGCAAGACGATTAGCTTCCCTATACACATGAGAAATACGGACTAGCCAGTCCCTTGAAATACAGCCATAGCACAAGCGTACTAGGAAGGACAAAGGATGCGAATCATCGATCCTTTTCTTAAGAAAACCAACCACTACCTCCGAATCCACCTCCAACTCCACACAGGTGGCACAATACTCCCAAGCAATATGTAAACCATAATAAACTCCCCACACTTCCGCTAAAGTAGCAGAACATACCCCAATATTCAAACTAAATCCAGTACACCACACCCCATCCGCGTTCCGCAGCACCCCTCCTGCAGTCGCCAAACCAGGATTACCCCTAGAAGCCCCATCAGTATTTAATTTCCGCCAGTTCTCCCTCGGTTTAGTCCACGAAATCAACCTCTCCACCCGAACACCCGTCCGCCTCTGGGATCGTGACTTCACATGCGCCTGAATCACCTCCTTAGCCAACTCTTTAATGAACTTCACACGATCCCTGCACTTACCATTAGTTCCAAAAACGTTTCCACAATGCCATTTCCATCCCCACCATATAGACATCACAAATAAGGTAGACCACAGACTCTCACCCACTACCATGTTGTCCCTAAGATTGTCATACACCCATTCAATTAACGATTGTGTAAAAAAGCTATCCCATTGTCTCCGTGGAATGATTCTACTCCACACTCCAGACATAGCAGGACAATCTCTTAACACATGAAGAATAGTCTCTTCTCCACCCTTACAGACATGACAAATACCATTATCACAGAGATGTCGCCTCTTCCTCTCCATATTAGTCATGACAACCTGATTTACTCCGAGCCACAAAAAGACCTTCACTCTTTCCGGGGCAACCACCTTCCATACCTGATCATACAATTTGCTAAGATTTAATCGAGGTGTATAATCGCGAGTTAAAAAACTATACGTCGACCGAACCGTGAATTTCCCGTCCAAGCCCTCACCCCAAGAAAATGCGATCCTTCGCCCCAGTAACATTATCCAACACGACAGAGTACAAATGCAACCGGACATGCTCTGGCACATACTGAGCAATCTTGTCCAACCTCCAACCTTGCCCATTCCTCCATACCTCTGAAACAGTCACTGAAACTTATACAGGCTGTAACGGTTCTATCAAAACATCACACAGCGGTACATCTAACAACCATCTATCCTGCCAAAAGAGGATCCTCTGGCCATTCCCCAAAATCCAGCTTAATCCCGGTATCACTACTTCCCTCAAGCCTAAGCCCACACTCCGCCAGGTAGAGGACCAAGTACCTTTTGGCACCAGCCAAGAGAGATCATGCACATCTTTCACTTTATATTTGCTTTTCAACACCTTAGCCCACAAACTCCCTGTATCATTCAACAATCTCCACCCTAACTTGGCCAATAAAGCAGTATTCATCATCCTAGCAGACCGAATCCCCAAACCACCTTCTTGTTTAGTCTTACAAACCCGTGTCCATGACAACAGATGTTGCTTCCTCTTCTCAGGCGTGGAACCCCATAAAAATGATCTTGAAATCCTGTCCAGTGAGTCAAGAGTTGATTTAGGTAGTGCAATAGAGCTCATCGAGTGAACAGGGATTGATGATAACACAACTTTGGTTAAAGTCAAACGCCCTGCAAGGCTCAAAGATTGACCTTTCCAGCCTGCCAATCGTGAGGAGACTCGTTCAAGTACCTCTCCAAAGGTGTTCTTGTTTATCCTCTTTTGGAGAACTGGCATCCCCAAATACTTCCCCAAATCAGTGGTAGAATTAACGCCACTTGCATCACTAATCATCCTCTTCAAGTCTTTATGCACATTACCAGAAAAATAAATCTTGGACTTTTCCAAACTAATTTTCTGACCTGAAGCAACACAAAAAGTCTCCAAAACTTGACTTAACACTCTGATTTGATTAACAGAAGCTTCAGCAAACAAAATGAGGTCATCAACAAAACAAACATGAGAAAGCTTTGGTCCTCCTCGCGAGAGACCTATCGGTTTCCACTCTCCAACACCCACAGCTCTCTCAATCTGGTGACATAACCTCTCAAGACAAAGAACAAACAGGTATGGTGACAAAGGGTCCCCCTGGCGAAGTCCCCTCAAAGGTGTGAAGGATTCTGGTTTCTCTCCATTCCACAATAAGGTCATCGAAGGGCCCGTTACACACTTCATAATCCAATGGACCCACTGTTCTGGTAATCTAGCTGCATAAAGCGTATCCTCAAGGAAATCCCACCTGATCCTATCATAGGCTTCTCTAAATCCAATTTTAACAACAATCAACCCTTCCTGCCTTTCTTCCTACGCATAGAGTGAACCGCTTCTTGGACCAGAACAATATTATCCACACTCAATCTCCCTGGGATAAAACTCGACTGTGCAGGACCTATCAAATTAGGCATCACACGTTTCAATCGCATCACCATCGTCTTAGTAATCATTTTAAACAAGACATTACAGAGACTTATTGGTCGAAACTGTGTCATCGTCTCTGGTTTTCCCACTTTAGCTATAAGAGTCAGCATTGCATCGTTCGTCCCACTTGGTAATAAACCAGTCTCAAAAAATTGCATCACAAACTGTGTTGCAGATGCTCCCACAATCTCCCAACAGTCTTGATAGAACACATGTTGAAATCCATCTGGTCCCGGGGCCTTAAAACGCCCCATACTCCTTACTGCATTCTCAACATCCAGACCTAAGAAGGGTTTCCTCAAGTCTGTTATCTCCGCAAAGCTTAACGAAGGAAAACCTACAGGATCCAACTTCTCAACAAACTCATCAACATCGTCAAGAGAATAAAGTCGTTTGTAAAAACAAATGGCCAATTTTTCTGACTCAGAGGGATCATCAACCCATCTTCCATCATTATCCCGCAACATCTCGATCCTATTCTTTTGCCTACGAATAATAGTGGAAGTGTGAAAAAGGTGGTATTACGGTCCCCCAATACGATCCACTTTTCACGCGACTTCTGAAACCAAATGATTTCCTCTTGTTCAAGCACCACATCAAACTCTGTTATTAGATCGTCCTCCTTCTGAATTAAATCATCAGTCTGTACCACTTCCAATAAATCTTGGACCTCCTTTATCTCCTTCACAAGTTTATCTTTGCGTCGCTGAACATCTCCAAAGACTTCTCTATTCCAGACTTGGAGCTTCATACGTAACCCATCCAATGCCTGTGGAGTAGACAAATCTCTGCTCCAAGAGGTATCTAACAGATCCTTGAAGCTAGGGTGGGTTAGCCACGCAGCTTCGAACTGAAAAGGTCGCCTAGTAGGATCCCTGACTACCACGGGACTCAACTGAACATAAAGGGGAGTATGATCAGATGACAAAAAGGTAAATGTGTCACAACCGCCTCTTGCCACTTTAGCCTAGTATGACCACAACAAAACACAAGGTCCAACCTTTTTGCAATGAAATTATCCCTTACACGTCCTCGTTTCCAAGTAAACTTTGGCCCCTTGAAACCCATATCAATAAGTGACAATCGGTTAATCCAGTCACCAAATTCTATGGAGTCTGGTGAAAGACGACCATTCCCACCAGTTCTTTCATCAATCCTAACAATGGTGTTAAAATCACTCCCAATAACTAATGGTTCCACAATGCCCTGAACCACACTACTGAGATGACTCCACAACCCACTCATGCGACTAACAGAAGGAGCCGCATACACAGAAATCAAGTGTATCACTTCCAACCCATTCACTACCTTAGCATGAATGAACTGATCCGCTGATTCCACTATTGTCAAATCCCCAATTCCATTCCTCCAAAGCAACCATAAACCCCTACTCTGTCCCACTGCATCCACTCGAAATGCGTTTTCAAACCCCAATCCTTGACAAATACGTTGCGTTCTATCACCATCGGCATGTGTTTCAAAAACTGCTAAGACATCCGTGTGAAACTTCTTCAAAATATATCGAATCGATCGTCTGAAATTAGGTTTATTTGCCCCCCGACAATTCCACATCAAACAATTAATCATAACTAAGATAAACATCCATGAACGAATTCCCGGGGCATGCTCCTACAACCTCCGCCTCACCCTCCGGCGTCACACCAAACATCACAAGCTCACGACTTTGAAAATTCACCAAATCACCCGACTGACCGGTTTCCACGCGATCCTCCTGGTCATTAGTCGTGCTCTCTGTCACTCCTTTCTCCACTAGACCAGCCATCAACCCCTCTCCTTGCCGACCAACAAACTCAGACTCCATCAGTAACCTTTTCCCGGAAGCTGACATCTCCAAATCTCCACGGAGTGGACCAAACACCAACCCCCTAACGGGCCTTACAATATTATTTCTTTTTGTCTTAGACCCATAAGCTTTCAATCCAGTTTTCCCAATGGGCTTAGAGTGAACGGCCCGTTGTTCCTTAAAGACACCAGAGAAACCTCCTTCACTTTCCCGTAAACTCCCTCCAATTGAATTATCTTTTCCTTGCCCAACAACCCTTCCTTGACGAGGGTTCTCCAATATTTTCTCATTTTCCTTATCTTCCTCCCTCATAACCACACCTTCCTTATGTGCAGAAGCAATCTCATCAGCATTCAACCTTCCAAATCTGTTCGAAGTAACAATATTCTGGAATACTTGATTGATCGGAATTTCCCGAAGATTCCTTTCCTGGACATGTCCATCTCCACCGGCACCCGACCGTCCCTGCCCGGTCCCCGATACTAGTTTCTTACTCGTTCTCCTTACCACTGTAAACCCATCGCCAAGAGGCGGTTCCCCACCAACCCCCATAGACTCGTCTACCGGAGGTATAGCCACCACCGCCGGTGCTCGCACTCCTTGAGGACAGGCATTCACAGAATGTCCATACACTCCACAACCAGAACAAATGTGGCCTAACCCCTCATAAGAGACATAGTACCTCTCACCATTAATCAATACTGATCCCTTAAGGGGCCTTTTCAAATTCACCTCCACGCAAACGCGAGCAAACCTTGCTCTCTCATAATTAAGTGTCATAAGATCCACCTTCACAGGATTTCCCAAGCCTTTCGCAATGCTTCGCAAAATCTCCCTATGATAAAAATTAACCGGTAGATTTGACAACCTAATCCACACTGGGGTCGTGCTAATTTCATCCCTCAGCGGGTCGAAATCAGGTGACCAAGCCTGCGTTAACAGGTAGCTCCCAAAAATCCTCCATGGACCCCAGTTAGTGCTGCCAAATACTCCTCTTCCCTCTCAAAACGTATCATAAAAAACTGCCTAGGAAGATCCATAACAAACATCGCCCCCATTGGTTTCCACATCTCCCTCAACTTCCGAGACAAAACAGCAACCGCCATGTGACGTCCCAACACCTTAACGATCATACATTTCTTCCACATGCCATTCATTGCAGTCAACACCTCCTCCCCAATCGTTATCACAGGCTCCCCATCCTCCCCATTTGGGAACTCCAACTGTACTCTCTCCGTCACAAAACTATCCTCCAACACCGCCTCCGGAGACAAAACACCACCAGAACCACTCCCTGTCACTCTACTCACCCATGACTGCTGCCCATCTGGAGGATCTCCTGGTGGACGAACGTTAACCCCGACATCCATCATAGTCGCATCATGGTCACGTGAAACCCTAGAATCGCCTTCAGCAGCCGTCATTTTATGAATATCCCCGTTTTTTTTTTCTTAAACAGCTAGCTACTAAAATTCGTTTTTTCTAAAATATTGTTCTTTTTTTTAATAATATATTTTGATAAAACTAAAACAAAGTTATAATACATTGCAGACTAGTATAGGTTCGGTGGTGGTTATATAACTAACCATAGACAAAATCATATGTTTACTCACATCCATACATTAAATATATGTTTTAAGATTTAAAGGAAAAATGAAACAGAGTTAAAAGATTGAAAGGCAGGGGAAACTAAATCAAGGTCTTTCTCCCACATACATTGTAGTATGCAATTGAAAAACACCTTTGCCTCTTTGGCTCAGACTTGGGAGGTACAAGCAGTAGCGTCCACACCATTTCATGCGAATCAACCGCAGCTAACTCGGGGCTCCCTCACCCTCATGTAGCTTCTTCTTTGCCTCGAAAAAAAGTTGGAAGGACTCTTCATAAGCGGCAGTCTCCGACTCTGACGCCACCAACTCTATCTTGTCATCCCTCCTCAGGCTCTCGACGAGATAAGCAGCAACAAGTTTCTTGAAGTATAGATGCCTCCAATCACCTTGGTTAATAAACTGAAACTCATGAGGATTCAAATTCAACATATGAGACATCTCATGCTGAGCCACAGACTTGGCAGTGGACTTGATAGTTTCAAGATCTTTGGCAGTGATCCCTTGAGGGAGTATAATGACATATTTGCGAGGTGGTAGAGGCGGACGCCTTATTCTAGGTGGAAGCATCATTCGAGGTTGGAGCTCCAGGCGAATTGGAAGTGGCAGCTCTGGAATCTTGCAAGGAACCCTCACCCTTAATGGAGAATCACCTCCTAACCCATAATCACTAGCCTTAATCTTGATATGATCAATAGGTCCATCGTGTTTCATAGCACGGTATTCAGCAAGCTTCTTCTGGTAATAAGCGTGATAAGGATCTGAGCTCCACAAGAAGGAGTACTCTTTGTTCCCATCTTGATCTCTCATCATCTTTCTCTCCATCTCGATCCCTTTTTTGGTAACAAAAAGAGCGGAGCTATCGGCATAAAATCTACTACATCCGCCATGGGAAACGACTTACTTAATTAGGGTTTTGGAGAAGTAACAGACACGCCGCGAGAGCTTCAGTGACGTCGTTAAGAAGCCAACAGGGCCGTCTCTACCCCATGGCAGAGTAGGCAAATGCCATGGGTCTATCCCAAATATTAAAAATTTTATTTAAGCAAAAGGGTCCAATTTTTTCAAAAAAAAAAAATATTAAAAGTTTTTAGGTTTTTTAAAAATTTGACAGAGGTCCCATATTTGTTTAAGACGGGCTTAGCCAACTATTGCAAAGAAACGGAGAAGATCCTCAGAGAACAAATCAACGGAGCCCTAGGCGTAGCCTAACACTTGTATGAACGTGAAAACACAAGAGCTAAGCGATTGAACGATATCACACAAGTAACACAGGGGATTAAGCAACTCTCTATCGATTTATTAGAAAATAAAGAACCTTTCAAAACCCCTTAACCCTCCTTGAATCTTCAAGCTATTATTTCTTCAAGTTTAAGATTCAATTGGTAGGAATTGTGAGTTTTTCTCTAGCCTCAGTACCCTATTTATACTAATAGGTCTAAGCCATACAACATGCTAATTCCCTATTCTAAGTAAAATAGAGATTATCAATTTCCTTTTTCTTTATTATCAAATAAGAAATTAACAAAAAAAAAAAAAAAAGAAATTAACAATCTTTGCAATCTTTTAGTTTATGGAGATAAAAGGAAAGTATTCAATTATTCTTTATGGATGTCGAGTACTATCTATTCAGATGACGAATCATGCACTATATATGGTCTGGAAGCTGTAGGAATCATTTACCAACCAGTTAATCACGTTTGTTTTTTTTAACAACATAAGATAAGGATATTAACCGCGTCCAACGTACTTCCACACCATCTTTTGCAACATAATTACACCAACATCCCATTTTAAAAACCTTATCCAATTTTTTTTTTTTAAATTTGAAATATATTCGTGTAACCTTATAAAAGCATACACAAACTATCTTTATACTTTATAATTCTCCTATAAATACCGTATAAATATTATTAAAAAAATCTTATAAAAACTTTTAATATCTTGTAAAACTTTATAAAAATCTTCTAAAAGCTTATAACACTTTACAAAAACTTGATTGAGTTTTTAAATAACTGTTATCATCAACAAATACTTTCAAAACCTTATAAAACTTTATAAACATTTCAGTAGTAATATTTTTGAAAATTGTCACCTAAAAACAATATTTTTGAAAGAAACAAACTAAAAGGGCATTTGTCAAAAAATCTCTAAAAACTTTCTCGTTTAGCAAAACAATATTTTGACAAATGCCCTTTTAGCAAAACAATATTTTGAAATATATAGGAGAATATATTTCAAAGAAACAAACTAAAAGGGCATTTGTTAATAATGGGAAAAAACCATCTCTATAATGGGAAAAAACCCGAAAAATACGCCATCTAATTTTTTTTTGGCCGTTTAATTTCTCTATTTATTAAATTTCCTAAAAAATACCTGGTTTAATTTCCGTTGTCTTTAAAAACCTTCATTTAATTAATAACGGTAGATCCATACTTACGACATAACGACTGTTAACTCTAATGACGGAAATGTTAACTAGGATTAAAATATAACCCCACATGGTTAATTAGAGGGAACTAAAGACATTGTTGCCCTCTTCTTCTTCCCCCAAATCGATTTCGAGTTTTAGAACCCTAAAACCCTAAAAGCGATTTTTCTTCTCAAACTTCAAATCCCGAATTCCTTTGATTGCGATGATAGTTGCCGTCTGAGTAGTTGTGGTTATAGTTGATTGTGTGGTGTGTTCGTTGCAATAATCGACTGAGATGAGGTATGAAACCGTTGTTAATTTCAATTGTAATGTTTAGGGTTTTAGGGTTCAACTCGAAATCGATTTGGGGGAAGAAGAAGAGGGCAACAATATCTTTAGTTCCCTCTAATTAACTACGTGGGGTTATATTTTAATTTTGGTTAATATTTATGTCATTAGAGTTAACAGTTGTTATGTCTTAAGTATAGATCTACCGTTATTAATTAAATGAAGGTTTTTAAAGACAACGAAAATTAAAGCAGGTATTTTTTGGAAAATTTAATAAATAGAAGAATTAAACGTCTAAAAAGAAATTAGATGCCGTATTTTTTGGGTTTTTTCTCTCTCTATAATATAAATACAGTTGACAAAAAAAAAAGTTTAGGATTATTGCGTTGACATAAGTAAAAATTTGTTTTTTTTTTGAGCAAAGGTAAATTAGCAATGCTTATTAAAAAATATATATAGTAAAGAGAGCATCACCCGAAAAATCTAAAAGCACAGTGCTTTACAAAATTTCGTCAGCTTCCCTAATTTTTCTCAGGTCAATTTACTACACAGATCCGACCTGACAAATTCCGACCGAGTTGAGTTTTGTTCAATTCCGATTAGATCTTTCTTCCGTAAATACTTAGTTTTAGCGAATACCCCACAAGCTAAAGTACCCTTCGATCTTGTCTTCGATGCTGGTGGCATTACGTTAGGGTTCTTCAATCCTTTTTGGTTTTCGGCATAATTCCCAAACTTGAGAAGCATCAATGGGTCGCTCTCGTGGGAACTTCCACAATTACGAAGACCCTACTCAGAGGTTTCTTCCTTTTAAATTCACTCACAATTGGGGTTTTTTTTTTTTTTTTTTCTCTGTTTGCCAGTTTCTGCTGAATTTGATTTGAATTTCAAGTTTCTTTGAATCTGTATCATTGGGACAATGAGAGCATCGCTTCAAAATTGAGGCTTTTGAAATCTTTTTCATTAGTGCTGAATTGATCGAATTTCGTATGTGTTTGAATCTGCGTTGCGCTATAATCATTGCTTTTTGTAGTTGGGACAATGAGTGTTGCTTCAATTTTTGTGGCTTTTCAGTAGCTATAGTCTCTCCTATGATCTTTGTGATAAAATTGTGTTTTGCCTTTGTTTTGTAGAACGAGGAAAAAGAAAAATGCGGCTAATGTGGAGAACTTTGAGTCGACATCTACGGGTACAAATTACTCATCAAACTTCTTTTTTCTTTTTTTTTGTTCTCCTGTCAAGATTCCACTTTTGTTCTAACGTCTCTACTTGTGTGGAGACAGTTCCAGGTACTGAGGGAGGAGGCAAGTATAACTGCGATTATTGCCAGAAAGACATTACTGGCAAAATTAGGATCAAATGTGCCGTCTGTCCCGATTTTGATCTCTGTGTTGAATGTATGTCTGTTGGAGCTGAGATCACTCCGCACAAATGTGATCACCCTTACCGAGTTATGGTTAGTTTGGCTTTCCCTTTCCCTTTACTTTTTAGGTTGCAGCAAAAAGTTTGATTCTTTGAGAGAGTGATGAGTTTTCTCTTTACTCTCATCACCTAGGACTCAGTGGATAGATCTTTTGTTTGAGTTCCAATCATAACCAATTATATTTCATTTGCTTTCTCAGGGAAATCTAACTTTCCCGCTTATTTGTCCTGACTGGAGTGCTGATGATGAAATGCTTCTCCTGGAGGTACCACTTGCTTTTATCATAATGATATGTGGTTCTATAAATTCTGTTTCTTTCAGTGGAAAGAAAAGTAATTTCTTTTAATCTTTCAATTCAGGGACTTGAAATTTATGGCTTGGGAAACTGGGCGGAGGGCGCGGAGCATGTGGGAACCAAGAGTAAAGAACAATGTCTCGAGCACTACAGAAACATTTATTTGAACTCGCCATTTTTCCCACTTCCAGTATGCTACATCGATCTGTTAAGATAACATATATTTACCACAATAATGCTTAGCCTTGTGCAACTTATTGATCCAGGGGAGATACGTTTTATTTCCCAGGATATGTCACATGTAGCAGGGAAGAACAGAAAAGAACTTCAAGCAATGGCAAAAGGACGCATTGATGACAAGAAAGGTATGTGCTACTCTACTTTAATTGATGGCTGTGTAATTCTTCGTTGTACGTTTTGCTATCTTAGTTCTGATATTGATGGGGCTTCTTATTTGGCAGCAGAGCAGAACATGAAAGAAGAGTACCCGTTCTCTCCTCCTAAAGTCAAGTATGTCTCTCGTTCTTCACAGATACTGTACAGTGATACCTTATCATTTTCTCATCTTTTATCCAATTTTCTCGCAGAGTTGAAGATACACAAAAAGGTGGGTCCTTTGCTTGGTATGTTATATGTTTGGTTTAAAATATAGGTGTGCTTGTTGTTGTATTATATAGTTTCTCTAGTTTACACCAATAGTTATATCTAGATCACAATCTCGTAAATGGAATCATCTGGCTCTTGTACGTAAGAAGTTTAAAGATCCAAAAAAGGCCCAATATCGGTCATTGTATTTATACTGGTTGATATTTTCTCCCTTTTTCTTTGTTCTGACGTGCTTTGTGGGTAGAGTCTCATATAGACAGGAGTTTTGGAGTAAAGAAACCTGTGGCCACCCCGGTAAACAACTCTTTGGTTGAATTGAGTAATTACAACCAAAAAAGAGAAGAGTTTGACCCTGAATACGACAATGATGCTGAGCAACTCTTGGCTGAGATGGAGTTCAAAGATAATGATACTCCTGAAGAACATGAGCTGAAGCTGCGTGTGTTGCGTATCTATTCGAAAAGGTACATCCTTTAAGATAAAACAGTGAACATAGTCTCTTTTTTTTGCCGCTGCCCACTCTGACACAGGTGAGTGTGATGTTTGTAGGCTTGATGAGAGGAAACGTAGGAAAGAATTCATAATAGAAAGAAACTTGTTGTACCCAAATCCCTTTGAGAAGGACCTGTCTCAGGAGGAGAAAGTGCAGTGTCGACGTTTGGACGTTTTTATGCGTTTTCATTCAAAAGAGGAGCACGACGAGCTACTCCGTAGTGTTGTAAGCGAGTACCGCATGGTGAAACGACTCAAAGATCTTAAGGTAAGGACATTGCTACTCTCAACCTGTGTGTTTGGTTCCTTGGACTGGATGTGACTCACTGTTTTGGGTTGGATGGGGCAGGAAGCTCAAGTGGCAGGGTGTCGTTCGACGGCTGAAGCGGAGAGGTATCTTGGGAGGAAGAGGAAGAGAGGGAATGAAGAAGGGATGAACAGAGGGAAAGAGAGCGGTCAATTTGGTCAAATTGTGGGGGAAATAGGCTCTAGACCTCCTGTGCAAGCTTCTTCAAGCTATGTGAATGATTTGGACCTGATTGGATTCACAGAGTCGCAACTGCTGTCTGAATCCGTGAGTATCTAGATACTGAACAGTGTGAAATGAGTTTTTGTTGTAAGTTGTAACTGAAAGAAGAGTTGTTTGTTTTGCAGGAGAAGCGTCTGTGCAACGAAGTCAAGTTGGTTCCACCGGTTTATCTACAGATGCAACAAGTGATGTCACATGAGATATTCAAAGGGAATGTGACGAAGAAGTCTGATGCATATAGCCTGTTCAAGATTGAACCAACCAAAGTGGATCGAGTTTATGATATGCTTGTGAAGAAGGGCATTGCTCAACTTTAAAGGCTTGTGTAGTGTTGTATCATATATATATGTGTGAGCTCTGTTGAGTTATTTGTTGACATAACCTTGTTTATTACACCTTGTCAAAATTAGTTTATAATAGAAAAACAATTAAGTTATCCACAGATTGTGAAAAGAGATAAGGTGAATGATAGCCACACAATCTAAACCCCAATGTTTTAGTATATAAGAAAGAATCTGACTCCTACAAGTACAAGGAAAGGAAGAGGTGAGATGACGACGATGATGTCTCTCCCCAAAATGAAACTATCTTGTCTGCAACCACACCTCCATTTTAGCAGTAACAGATCATTTGAAATAGCTCAAGCTTTTCCGAGCTCAAGCATAAGGAACAGAACATCATGTCTTGTTCGGTGCGGCTCAGCCAGAAGAAGATTAATTTCAAAAAGGAGCAGAAGCAGCAAGCTTGAAAAAGCACCAGCACCACAACCTCAGGGTTTGGAGCGGCACTGGAGACATGCTGTGGTGGGTGGAGTTTCAGTAGGGTTGATGATGGCTTTGGTATTGGGAATGGATGCAGAGAAAGCTATGGCGCTTGGACCAGAAGGTCCTTTAATGGAAGAGTTTTGGGACAACGTAAGAAGGTACGGTCTTTACGCTCTCACGGTTAGCACCGGAGCCCTCTCCGCAGTCTTTGAGCCTATCTTCGAACTCCTCAAGAACCCAATCTCCGCTGTTCTCATTGTGATCATCTTAGGTGGAAGCTTCTATATCGTCTCCCAAGTTGTCTCAGCAATGATCGGTGTAAACGAATTTGCTTATGATTACAGTTATTAACCAACCTATAGTTTGTTTTGTTCTTCTCTTCATTAATACTCTGCTTTTATGCTCTTGTGTTTTTGATCTATTTATATTTTTGTTACACAATCATCAATCACATTTTATTTGACATAAAAGTTACACCAAATCATGTACATTGTAAAAAGCTCTTAGAAGATGTGAGAATTGGTTGTCAAATGTTTTCAATAGTATTTGTAAGAATCTTCAGGCCGTCCGGCGACGTAATCCATCAGTCCCTCGCCGGTGGATTCTTCTGAGACCTGTTGAAAGCCACCGAAGGTGATTGCCATAGCCAAGAAGGCTCCAGTTGACGCAAACAGAGGCCAGAAATAGGCTAAAATGTTCACAATCCTTGGTGCTGCGTACATGAGCGACACCACAATCACGCTCACCATGATTGCCACCATGAAATGGAATCTGTATTCCATTAGCTTTGTTTGGATCTCCATTTCTTTGTGATTGAACTCGGTTAGAGAGAGAGAGAACAGAGGTGAGAGAGGGAAATTGTTGAAGCCAAAAGAACTCTGAAGACTGCAATTTATGAGGAAGGAGATTGAGATGGTTTTGATTTGAAAGTTGGTACCTTTGGGCTATGTTGATCAGACGCAAGTTCTCAAGTCCTTTTCAAGTGGCTGTGTGTTTGGTGAGATTCCATTGTTTACAATAGTTTAACCCACTAATCAATGATTACTGACTTGAATACCCTATCTTTAGTGAATGTTAAGGGACATAATCGTCATTATAAGATGATGCTTTTGTCCGGAAGATGGGTTTTGTCTCTTTTTCTTCATGATATGATTACCAAACGAAAGACTTTGTGTAAGAGAATAAAGAAGGAATAAGGAATCGCTGATCGCTTTGCAAAGTTTCTTCCTTTTCTTCATATCCAATGGAAAGGCATAACATCCTCTTTCTTTTCTTAGTTTACATTATAAAACTCCACATTGGAACATTACCACTCAAGTAATTGATTAACATTATAAGATTTTTAAACAAAAACTCTTAACCATCAGAACAACTCTGACATTCTCCATTAATGGGTTTTTCAAAAACAAACCCATTATTATAAGAATTAAACAATTACTCAGATGTTATCCAAAAGTTGGTTTATTATTCATATGTTATTAATCCAAGAAAATTACTCAAATGTTTAGTGCCCTAAGTGTAATTACAATTTACCCCTGGGTTTAGTTTTTCGATTTTGAGTAAAAAAATTAAAAAAAATACACATCAGCAAATTAAAATACACATCAGATCGACACATAAACAGTTTTTTTTAGATTGACAGTTGTTTTTTCTTGTTTATATCAAAGAGAGGGAAAGTGAATAGTTTTCACTGTTCACAAACCGCAAAATTAAAAAAAAAACTCTCTCTCATCGTCTCTTGTCACCGGCGATACTCGCTCTCTGTCTACTCTCTTGCCGTCAATCTCTCGCCGTCTTTGCTCACAAAACCCTGATCTATTCGTCGTCGCTCTCACTCTCTTCGTCGTTGCACTCTCTCTCTTCGTCGTCGTGTTCGTCTTCGTTTAAACGTTCCGGTATGTGTCGAGTGTTTAGTTTCGAGTTTTCCAGCTGAATATAGGGTTTTATCGATGATTTACGGCTGATTATCGCCGTCGTTAATGACGGCTGATTATCGCCATCGTTAATGACGGCTGATTTGTTAGATCTATTTGATTCGATGGCTGATTTACTTTTAGGGTTTACGGCTGATTTGTTAGATATATTCGATTCGACGGCTGATTTGTTAGATATATTCGATTCGGTGGCTGAGTTATGTTATACTTTGTGTATGAGTTTGTTTTATGTTATGGCTGATTTATTTTATGCTTTACTGCTGAATTATATTATTTATCAGATGTCGATGGTGATTATTTCTGAAGAACAAGCAAGGGATTACCCCCAAGAATATACGCTGAAGGAAACTCTAATCTAGAGTTAAGAGATATTAATACCAATTTCAGGATAGGAGAATTCCCTGCGATTAGGGAAGCAATAGGACAAGATGTGTGGGAAAAAACGAAAGATCTACCTATTGGAATAATCTCTAAGCTAGTTGATAGTCAATTCGTCTGGTCTGGTAAGCTAGTACATTTCCTACTTTGTAACCAGTTAAGGGTACATAAGAAGGAGCTTTGGTTTGTCGTCGGCGGTCAACCTATCAGGTTTGGGTTGAAAGAATTTGCTCAAGTGACGGGGTTAAACATAGACCCAATGCGGACATAACAGTTTGAACTTGAAGAGGAACACAAAGAGTTCTTCAGACTTTTGAAAGTGCATGGTGGGGAAGGTCCATCATTAAATGAACTCAGGAAAGGAGTGAAAGTGTGCCGGTCATGGATAAACCATGATCACCGTAAATGGTTGGGGCTGTTGCTTCTTCAACACATTGGACTTTATGGTTTGCATCATAACTGTAGAATTCCATTTGAAAGTGCCAAAAGAGTTTTTGATGATGAAAAAATGAAGACTTATCCGTGGGGTCGGTCAGCATTTGAAGCCCTTGTTGATGGTATAAAGTTGTTGAGGCCTATAGGGAAATCGTACACCCTTAGTGGGTTTACACCCGTGTTACAGGCTTAGGCGTATGAGTCCATCAAATGCTTTGGAGATCGGTTTGGGAATGCATCAGCTGAAGATGATGCCATACCGTTGCTTCGATGGCATGGAAACTGTACACGTTCAACGATGGAAACGGTTATTGCTGAAGAGATCAGAGCGCTTGGTGAGGTAAGGTTTTGATTGTGTTATGATAGACTGATAGTTACTGTCTGAGTTATTGTTTTAAATGATGGCTAAGATATGGTTTATCAGTGGTTGAGTTATTATTTAGTTTAGTGATTGCTGAGTTATGGTTTGGTGATTGCTGAGTCAAGGTTTAGTGATGGCTGAGTTATGGTATGATTGCTGATTTATGCTAATTTTATGGCTGATTTATGTTTATGTTATGGCTGAGTTATGATTTAGTGGTGGCTGAGTTAAAACTTACTGATGGGTTTCACAATCTCTTATGTTATAGTTGCGTGTCTGTAAAATGGTTATGATGGAAAATGGTTGCGATCTATTTCATATGTAACCAGATCAAGAAGACGACCCAGCTGTGGATCGCCTGATCGAGGACATACATATGGATACCTTTGTTAAAGGTTTTGGGAGGCTAAGGGTGGGAGTGATAAGAAGAAGAAGAAAAAGAAAGCTATCGCAGCGGTTGAGCCTGAATCTCCTCCCCCAAAGAAGCGGAAAGTCCAGAAGGATGAAACTTCCACCTTTCAGGGTGGTGGATCAGGTGAAGGGGCAGGAGCTGCACAGGAGAGGAAGAAGAAAGGAAAAAAGGTAAGTTATGTAGTGTATAGTGAGTTTATATTTTATGTAACCTTTTGTGTATTTGTTTTAGTTGGCTAGTGAGGAGGAAGATGCGGGGGAAGATGTGTCTTTTAGAACTCTTGCTAACTTGGTGATGAAGTTAAACTCAAGGTTTGACACCCTTGATACAAACATTGCCAATATGCCTTCTGATCTGGAGAAGAAGATTGGAGATAGTTTGGAAAAGAAGATGAATGAAAGGATTGAAACCAGGTTTGGGTCTTTTGCGCGTGATCTCGAACAGATGAAAGATCACGTGCTTTCCATGGGTGTTGGACAAACTGGCCAAAAGACGGAACCTACGGAAAACACAGCACTTGAGGATTCAAATTTCAAAATAAAGACCCTGGTACCACCAAACCTTCAGGCAAAACTACTGTCACCGAAAGGTCCACCAGTCATTCCAGGAAAAATGCAAGAAAACTACTCTGTCAACAGTCCTCCGATAATGTCTGATTTATGTTAATTTTATGGCTGATTTTCCAGAATGTTTAGGTTGAGTTATCATTAACTTTAATTGTCTTTGCTATGTTATACAGGAAAAGAAATCTGTTGTTGGGAGTGGTTTGGATGGGATCAGTAAGAATCTGATGAATGATTATGATAATCCTCTTGATTTCATTCAAAGGTCTCCAGCTGCTAAGGATTCTCCAGCTGCTAAGAAGTCTCCAGCTGCTAAGAAACCAGCTGATACGATAACAGGGCCTTTCACGAGGAGAAATGCCAAAGAGTTAGAGGCGGCTGCAAAGAAGGCCAAAGAAGTAGCTGCGGCAAAGAAGGCCGAAGAAGTAGCTGCGGCTAGAGACATTCAGGAAAAGAAGAGAGGTAGAGGTAGAAAGCTAAAAAAACCTACTGCTTTTAGGTCGTTGAATATTGTACCATATGTAGGTTTGACAAAAGAAGCTGGTGCAGAAGCTGATGCAGAAGCTGATGCAGAATGTCTATATGATATGATAGCCGAGTATATTGCTGAATCCAACAAACTTGAACCTGAATCTGAGGATGATGAGGAGGAAAAGATTAGGCTTGATAGAATTAAAGCTTTTAGGCTTGATAGAATCCAGCTGCTAAGGAAGTGCATTGAATACACAACAAGCTACATAAGAGAGGATTTTTCATTATATTGGAGATGACGGACTGACGTGCATGAGGAATAACTGTGTACCTGGACCTAGAATATATGATCCTCTGGCACCTGTTGATCCGTTCAAGTTGAAGAAACTTTTGGAGTTCCTAAAGAGCGCCGAGTATGACCCTTTAGACCCTTTTTCTTAACAGCTTGTTAATCACAGCTTGTTAACATTATATTAACTTGTGTTTATTTGTTTGTTAGGAATATTCCGTTAGAAAAAGGCGAAATCGAAATTGAATTCTATAGGAAGCTAATCACCGAACGAAAGGACTGGCCAGTGAGGACAGATAAATATGGTACATATGAGTGGCTTACTGATGAAGTAAGTTTATCTTAATGTCTTAGTTATTGTTGTCGATGTCTGAGTTATTTAAAACATAGTGGCTGAGTTGTTGTTTTTTACTCTGTTACCTTTTTTACAGCACCTGGCCGCGTTTATGAGACTCCTTAGGAAAAGGTACAACCGAGATCCCTTCCCATATCACAACAAACGCATTGCGTTTATAGACCCGTGGTTCAGTAGTATGATGGTGTTTAGCTATGATCAGTTCAAGATGAAACCCAAGCTGTTTAAATTAACTGGCAATAGTTTTGAAGAGGTAGTGAAAGGTCAATCACGTTCAGATGAAAAAACTAATTTGAGGTGGATTGAAGATGTGGATCACCTGTATATTACTACACAAACTGGAGGCCATCACTGGGTGGCGCTGCACATGGATCTCATCAGAAGCCATATTGATTGCTATGATAGCATCGTCGGACAAGTAACCAAAGAAAGTGAGGAAAAAATATTGAATGCTTGTAGGGCGTTTACGCGGATGATTCCAGAAATGATGAACGAGAACGTTCCTCACGAATTTCGTACACCTAGGCACAAACAACTTACCTTCAGGAGGAGGACTGTCTCCAAGGTCCCGCAAAACGTACAGGTTGGTGACTGTGGCGTGTACGCTTTAAAGTTTATAGAATGTCTAGCGCTTGGTGTGTCTTTCGATGGCATCTGTGTTGAAAATATCCAGGCTCTACGCGTTAAAATGGCAGCAGAAATCTACGATGAGGCACCTGATTTTATGAATCAGTTCAATTAGAAAACATTTGTATTTCTTTTGGTAGGACTTGTACTTGGATATTGAAAACATTTGGATTTCCTTTTCGTAGGAATTGTACTTGGATAAGAAAGTCCTTTGTTTAGTATCTTTTTAATGTTACGGCTGAGTTATGTACTTCACACGGCTGAATTATAATTAATCATTAAATAAACATATATGTTATAGCTGAGTTATGTACTTTTACGACGGAGTTATGTAATTCGTACGGCTGAGTTATGTATTTGGTACGCCTTCGTTTAGTCTTTCGTGGTGTGCCTCAAAATTACAAAAAGTGTTGTTGGGAAAGCACAAACAATAAATCTGTGCCTGCTCAGATCCACACGCGTAATAAATTTATAAAGTTAGTTTTTTCACAATATATTATACAAAATAATTAAAAAATTGAACTCCATAATTCAAATAAAAAATAAAAAATTCCGGGAAAATGACCAAGTAATGGGTGAGTTATTGACTTATACGACTGACTAATGAAATATTTGTAATTTTACATTATTATAACTCAATATTTAAATGTACAATTGAAATTTGAATATTACAATTATTATAACCAATAAAAAATAATAATTATAGAGAAAAATTGAATTTTACACATTCTCATCAGAATGTGTAAAACATAAAACAGATGTCGTTTAGGGGTTAGGGTTAGGATTTAGGGTTTGAGGTGTAGGGTTCAGATGAGTAACATTTTTTTTTTTTGGTTTTGGTTCTAATGTGTTTTAATGTGTTTGGTTTAAGGTGGTAATATGGAGAAGTCTAACATTATTATCATTTGAATATTTTTTAAAAAAAACAAAAAAAAAATTTGGTTATTTCCGGTCATGGGTCGGTTAGATTAATATATAACCATAAATAACCCAAAATATATTGTAATTACGTAGATTAGCCTGATATAACCAAAAGTAAGCCGAATATAACCGAAATTAACCAAACATACCAATACAAATTTACCAAATTGGAAGAAATTATTTTTTCTGTTCAGTTCGGTTTGTTCGGTTATTTACTCATTTTAATTTGAGGGTTGACTGAGATATCGTTTATAATGGCTGAGTTATGATTAATCATGACTGAGTTACTAAAATGGATTGATAAAACACCACAACATAGAAAGTTCATATCAATTCCAAATAAAAAAAAACACCACAACAGAGCTTGACTAATATCACAGATACTTGTTCAAGCTCTCAAACTTCTTCTCCAGTGCGTCATATTTTTTTCCTATATTGAAGATCATTTCTTCTTGAATCTCAATGCGCTTCTTGGCTGCATCCAAGTCCTTCTTCATCTCATTCTTCTCCTCCTGAATAACCCTAAACTCTTCGCGCAATGCATCAGTCCACCACTTCCTGAAACCGCATCCTTGACCGGGACCCTTACAAATAGTACATAATTCATATTACACTAAATAACAAATCAGGAGCAGAACACAAAACTCAAAAATAAGAGTACAAAAATCTTTACATCTGTGATGTCATACGGAAAACTGAAATAACGTTCTCCTCTCGTGCTAGGATCATTAGAAGTGGCAATGAGAAGCACCGCACCGCAACTACACCCGATTGGAACGCCCTTGTCACTCCTCCGGATTTTACCGTACCTCATTTTCATATTTATTTCATTACGATTCAGCTCCTACAGTTCCACAAACACAATATTAAGATATTGCTTTGAGATTTAAGATAGTCCAGAGATCTACCTCAGCTAGAGCTTCAGAAGGAGTTTTCTCATCAGCCCTGGAGTTGCCGCCGTAGATATCTCTATGCGCCATCATCTCTACTCGATCTCGATTACTAAAGCAATAAATCACTTAAAATCCCTTAATTTATACTAAAACAATATATCGAACGACGTCGTTTAACAGTAATATACGTGAAGGCTGAGTTGTGTTCTTTACACGACTGACTTAGGATAGTCGGTTAAATTAACATTGATGTTACGGCTGAGTTATGCAACAACCATAACAATGGTGTTACGTCTGAGTTATTCAATGACCATATTTATTTATTATATATCCGCTCGGGAATAAAAAAAGTGTTGTTGGGGAGACGCAAACAATAATTATGTTTCTTGTTATTATCCACACGCATAATGAGAATATTCTAAACAATTTATTATTAAAAAGGAATTCAAATTTTTGATTTTTTAAATTAAAAAAAGGCCCAGTAATTTGACATAGTAATGGCTGAGTTATTGATCTAAATGGCTGAGTTATGAGATATTTGTAAAATAAGATTATTATAACTAAAAATTTAAATTTAGAATGGAAAAATGAATATTACTATTATTATAACCAGTAAAAAATAATAGTTATAGAGATAGAGTGATTTTTACACATTCTGATCAAAATGTGTCAAACATACCAAAACATGACGTTTAGGGGTTAGGGTTAGGGTTAGGGTTAAGGTTTAGGGTTTAGGGTTTGATATGTAGGGTTTAGATGAGTAATATTATTTGTTTTTAATTTAACAGTTTGGTTTTGTTACTAATCTGTTTTAATGTGTTTGGTTTAAGGTGGTAATATGGTTATACTAATATGATTACCATTTGGATATTTTTTAAAAAATTAGAAATTAATTTTTGGTTATTTCCAGTTATGGGTCGGTTAGATTAATATATAACCATAAATAACCCAAAATATATTGTAATTAAGTAGATTAACCTGATATAACCGAAAGTAAGTCGAATATAACCGAAATTAACCAAACATACCAATACAAATATACCAAATTGGAAGAAAATATTTTTTTTGTTCAGTTCGGTTTGGTCGATTATTTAGTCATTTTAATTTGAGGGTTGGCTGAGATATCGTTTATAACGGCTGAGTTATGATTAATCATGACTGAGTTATTTTTTCTGTTCAGTTCGGTTTGGTCAGTTATTTAGTCATTTTAATTTGAGGGTTGGCTGAGATATCGTTTATAACGGCTGAATTATGATTAATCATGACTGACTTATTAAAATGGATTAATAAAACACCACAACATAGAAAGTTCATATCAATTCCAAATTAAAAAAAAAAACACCACAACGGAGCTTGACTAATATCACATATACTTGTTCAAGCTCTCAAACTTCTTCTCCGGCGCGTCATATTTTTTTCCTATATTGAAGATCATTTCTTCTTGAACCTCGATGCGCTTCTTGGCTGCATCCAAGTCCTTCTTCATCTCATTCTTCTCCTCTTGAATAACCGTAAACTCTTCGCGCAATGCATCAGTCCACCACTTCCTGAAACCGCATCCTTGACCGGGACCCTTACAAATAGTACATAATTCATATTACACTAAATAAAAAATCAGAAGCAGAACACAAAACTCAAAAATAAGAGTACAAAAATCTTTACATCTTTGATGTCATACGGACAACTGAAATAACGTTCTCCTCTTGTGCTAGGATCATTAGAAGTGGCAACGAGAAGCACCGCACCGCACCGCAACTACACCCGATTGGAACGCCCTTGTCACTCCTCCAGATTTCGCCATACCTCATTTTCATATTTATTTCATTACGATTCAGCTCCTACAGTTCCACAAACACAATATTAAGATACTGTTTTGAGATTTAAGATAGTCCAGAGATCTACCTCAGCTAGAGCTTCAGAAGGAGTTTTCTCATCAGCCCTGGAGTTGCCGCCGTAGATATCTCTATGCGCCATCATCTTGACTAAAACTCGATTACTAAAGCAATAAATCACTTAAAATCCCATAATTTGTACTAAAACAAAATATCGAACGACGTCGTTTAACAGTAATATACGTGAAGGTTGAGTTGTGTTCTTTACACGACTAACTTAGGATAGTCGGTTAAATTAACATTGATGTTACGGCTGAGTTATGCAACAACCATAACAATGGTGTTACGTCTGAGTTATTCAATGGCCATATTTATTTATTATATATCCGCTCGGGAATAAAAAAAAGTGTTGTTGGGGAGACGCAAACAATAATTATGTTTCTTGTTATTATCCACACGCATAATGAGAATATTCTAAACAATTTATTATTAAAAAGGAATTCAAAAATTTGAATTCAAATTTTTGATTTTTTAAATTCAAAAAGGGCCCAGTAATGTGACATAGTAATCACTGAGTTATTGACCTAAACGGCTGAGTTATGAGATATTTGTAAAATAAGATTATTATAACTAAAAATTTAAATTTAGAATGGAAAAATGAATATTACTATTATTATTACCAATAAAAAATAATAGTCATAGAGAAAGAGTGATTTTTACACATTCTGATCAAAATGTGTCAAACATACCAAAACATGACGTTTAGGGGTTAGGGTTAGGGTTAAGGTTTAGGGTTTAGGGTTTGATATGTAGGGTTTAGATGAGTAACATTATTTGTTTTTAATTTAACAGTTTGGTTTTGTTACTGATCTATTTTAATGTATTTGGTTTAAGGTGGTAATATGGTTATACTAATATGATTACCATTTGGACGTTTTTTAAAAAATTATAAATTAATTTTTGGTTATTTTCGGTTATGGGTCGGTTAGATTAATATATAACCATAAATGACCCAAAATATATTGTAAGTAATTAGATTAGCCTAATATAACCGGAAGTAAGCCGAATATAACTGAAAGTAAGCAAACATACCATTACAAAAATACCAAATTGGGAAAAATTATTTTTTCAGTTCGGTTCGGTTTAGTCGGTTATTTAATCATTCTAATTTGAGGATTGCCTGAGATATCGTTTATGACGGCTGAGTTATCTTTCCAGAAACGACAGTTTCTTTGTTTATTTAAATGAGAGGGAAAGTGAACAGATTTTAACTGTTTAGAAACCGCGAAAAAAAACTCTCTCTCGGCGAAATCTCTCTCTCTCTCGACGAACCGTAATTCTGCCGGCGATAATCTGTCTTTCTCTACTCTCTCGTCGTTACCTCTCGCTGTCCTCGCTCGATATTCTCATTCACTCTTTCTCTCTTCGTTCGTTTCCGTCTAAGCCGTCTCGTTTTCGAGTTCCGATATGTGTTTTCCTCTTTATTTGTTAGATATATTCGATTCGATGGATGAGTTTGTTTATTGATGTGGTTGAGCTATGGTTAACAATGAATTTTGAAATGAGTTATGTATTACTGCTGAATTATATTTATCAGATGGCTTAGGATATTTCTGAAGAAAAAGCAAGGGATTACCCCCAAGACTTTGGCCAGAAATGAAGTCTATTCTTTATAGTAAGCAAGTTAATACCAATTTCAGGATGGGAGAATTCCCTGCGATCAGGGAATCAATAGGACAGGATGCGTGGGATGAAACGAAGAAAGTACCTATTGGAATAATCTCTAAGCTAGTTGATAGCCAATTCGTCTGGTCTGGTAAGGTTGTACATTTCCTACTATGTAACCAGTTAAGGGTACGTAAGAAGGAGCTTTTTTTGTCGTCGGCGGTCAACCTATAAGGTTTGGGTTGAATGAATTTGCTAATGTCACGGTGTTAAACATAGACCCAATGCCTACTGAACGGTTTGAACTTGAAGAGGAACACAAAGAGTTCTTCAGACTTTTGAAAGTGCCTGGTGGGGAAGGTCCATCATTAAATGAACTCAGGGAAGTACTGAAAGTGTGCCGGTCATGGACAAACCCTGATCACCGTAAATGGTTGGGGCTGTTGTGTTTTCAATCCATTGGACTTTATGCCATTCATCAGAACTCTAGAATACCATTTGAAAGTGCGAAAAGAGTTTTTGATGATGAAGCCGTGAAGACTTATCCGTGGGGTCGGTCAGCATTTGAAGCTCTTGTTGATTCTATAAAGATGTTGAATCCTACGGGAAACTCGTACACCCTTAGTGGTTTTACACCCGTTTTACAGGCTTGGGCGTATGAGTCAGGCCAAATCTTTGGAGAATGATTTGGGGCTGCACAAAAAGAAAAAAATGGTGGCTTACCGTTGCTTCGATGGGGTGGAAACCGTACACGTTCAACACTGGAAACCGTAATTGCTGAAGAGATCAAAGCGCTAGGTGAGGTAAGGTTTATATCTCGTTGAGTTATAGTGTAGTGATGGATGAGTTATGATTTAGTGATGGCTGATTTATGGTGTAGTGATGGCTGTGCTATAGTGTAGTGATGGATGAGTTATGATTTAGTGATGGCTGAGTTATTCTTTACTGATGGGTCTCATATTCTCTTCTGTTACAGCTGCGTGTGACTAAAATGGTTATGAAGGATGATGTACGCGAGCTATTTCATACGTGGCCAGATCAAAAAGACGACCCAGCAGTTGATCGCCTTATCCAAGACATACATGAGAATAAGTTTGTTAAAGGTTTTTGGGATTTTAAGGGGAGTGATAAGAAGAAAAATCTAAAAGCTAAATCAGCTGTTGATTCTGAATCTCCTCCCGCAAAGAAGCAGAAAGTCTAGAAGGTGGAAGTTTGCAACAGTCAGGGTGGTGAATCTGGTGAAGGTGTGTCGGTTGCTAGTGGAGAAGATGTGTCGGTTGGGTCGGTTGGAACTCTCATTGAGTTGGTGTCTAATTTAACCTCAAGCTTTGACACCTTGGAAAAAACATTGGAGATAGAATAGAAAAGAGGATAAATGAAAGGTTTGAAACCAGGTTTGGATCTGTTGAGAGTGATCTCAAACAGATGAAAGAGCACCTGCTTTCCATGGGTGTTGGGCAAACTGACCAAAACACTTTTGATGCGTGTTCAAATTATAAAAATTTCAAAATAAAGAACATGTTACCAGAAGACCTTCGGGAAGGACTGTTGACACCAAAAGGTCCACCAGCAGTTCCAGGCAAAATGCAACAAAACTACTCTGTCAATAGTCTTGTGGTAATGTCTGAATTATGTTAATGTTTTGGCTGATTTTGCCAGAATGTATAGGTTGAGTTATCATTAACTTTAGTTGTCTTTGCTATGTTATACAGGAAGATGGCAGTGGTTTGGCTAGGGTCAGTAGGAATCTGGATAAAGATTTTGATAAAGATGATCCTCTTAATTTCATTGAGAAGTCTCCAGCTGCTACGAAACCAAATAAACGGCCTCACACACGGAATAATGCCAAAGATGCAAAGAGCCACAAAGAATTAGATGCAAAGAAGACCAAAGAGGTTACGGCCAAAAAGGCCAAGGATGAGGCGGCGGCTGCAAAGAAGGCCAAAAAGGTTGCGGCAAAGAAGGCCAAAGATAATGCGGCGGCTGCAAAGAAGGACAAAGAGGTTGTGGCAAAGAAGGCCAAAGATGAGGCGGCGGCTGTAAAGAAGGTCACAGAGTTGGCGGCAAAGAAGGTCAAAGAATTGGCGGAAAGGAAGGTTGGAGATAATCCGCACAAGGAAAGAGGTAGAAAGACTACTAAGCCTACTGCTTTGAAGTCGTTGCAATTTGTAGAACCTGTTTTGAATGAGGGAGATGCCGATGGTGGTGCAAACGCTGGTGCCGACGCTGCTGACAGCAGTCTATGTGATATGACAGCCGATGTTATGGCTGAAAACGATGTCCTTGAACCTGAATCTGAGGATGATGAAGAGGAAAAGATTAGGCTTTATAGAATTAAAGCTTTTAGGCTGGAGAGTGTTAAGCTGTCCCCGGATGGAAGTGCATTGAATAAACAACAAGCTACACAAGCGAGGATTTTTCCTTATATTGGAGACAACGGACTGACGTGCATGAGGAAGAACTGTGTACCTGGACCTAGAATATATGATCCTCTGGCACCTTTTGATCCGGTCAAGTTGCAGAAACTTTTGGAGTTCCTAAAGAGCGCCGAGTATGTCCCTTTAGACCCTTTTTATTAACAGCTTGTTAACATTTTATATTAATTCTTATTTGTTTCTCAGGGGTACACCATTAGGCAAATTCTATAGGACTCTCATCACCGAAAGAAAGAACAGGCCAGTGAAGGATGGTACCTATGGGTGGCTGTCTGATGAAGTAAGTTTAACAAGATGCTGAGTTATAATATTTACGGCTGAGATATAATACATAATGGCTGACTTAATGGAAATTTACGGCTGAGATATAGTACATAGGGACTGACTTATTAGGTTTAAGTATGAGTTATAATACATAATGGCTGAGTTGTTATTATCTGTTTTACAGCACATGAGCGCGTTTATGATACTCCTCAGGATTAGGTACAAACGAGATCCCTTCCCATTCCACGATAAATGCATTGCGTTTATAGACCCGTGGTACACCACTACGATAGTTCGTGACTATGCTCAATTCAAGATGAAACCCAAAATGTTTAAATTCAAAGGCAACAATTACGAAGATTTAGTTAATGGTTTGGCTCCACTAGATCAACCGACTAATTTGAAGTGGATAGAAGAAGTGGAGCACCTGTATATTACTCCACGAACTAGAGGCAATCACTGGGTGGCGCTGCACGTGGACCTCATCAGAAGGCATATTGATTGCTATGATAGCATCGTGGGTCAAGCAACCAAAGTAAGTGATATTATAATGATGAATGCTTGTAGGGCGTTTACGCGGATGATTCCAGCAATGATGAACGATATAGTTCCTCACAAATATCGTACACCTACTTTTGATCAGTTCAATATCAGGAGGAAGAGTGGCTCCAAGGTCCCACAAAACGTACAGGTTGGTGACTGTGGCGTGTACGCTTGGTTTGTCTTTCGATGGCACCTGTGATCAAAATATCCAGGCTATACGGGTTAAAATGGCAGCAGAAATCTACGATGAGGCACCTGATTTTATGGATTAGGTGCGATAATGCATTATGCCATTCGTTTTGTCTCTTTTGGTAGGAATTTTACAATGATTTGTAAAACATTTGGATTTGTCTTAGTATGAATTTTACTTGGGTATGTAAAACATTGATTTGTCAATTTTCAAAGTTATGGCTGATTTACGGTTGAGTTATATACTTCACACCTCTGAGTTATGAATTTGCGGTTGAGTTGATATTTACGCCGTAGATATCTATCTGCGCCATCATCTTGACTCGATCTCGATTACTAAAAACAAAATCATTACAATCACATCATTTATACTAAAACATTAATTTATTATATTCCATCTTGAGAATACAAAAAGCGTTGTTGAGGAGACGCAAACAATAATTACGTCTCTTGATATCGTCCACACGCGTAATAAACACATTTTCTACGATTTATTATTAAAATAAAAAAAAATTTAAAATTTGAATTCAAATTTCTGAACCTTTTTTGATTAAAAAAATAAAACTCCAACAATTGAATAGTATGGCTGAGTTATCGTCATAAACGGCTGGCTTATGTAATATATGTAAATTTAAATTATTATAACTCAAAATTTAAATTTAGAATTGAAATTACTTTTCGGTTATTTTCGGTTATGTGTCGGTTAGATGAATATATAACCATAAATAATCCAAATGTTATCCAAATTAGGTCGATTAACTTAATATAACCGATAGCAAGACGAATATAACCGAGAGGAGGAGAAACCATTGTCTCTTAAAGTGCAAGGGAATCAAGGGGTACGTCGGCCACGCATGGTGCCAGTTGTGTTGAAGTATTCCTCCAATCGCAATAGAGATAACGTGAAGGAACTTGAACCACGTATCAGTGGTTTTGTCAACCCAGTAACCCACACCAGGGTTTAGAACCGGAATATTCTCTCGATCAGTGGCGCAAATGATCTCTTCGACGTCTCTAATAAACTGTCCATCGATATGAGGAACAACTTCCATGTCGATAGGAAGATGTAACAAATAGAAAGATCTGTGATCTAGGAGAGTATTAAGAGAAACAATAGTAACGAAGAATGAGATGAAAGAGAGACAGACATATAAATGAGGAGAATATAAAGAAAAACAATAGGAAAACGAAAGACCGCGTGTATTATTAGGTTAACTTATGGTTTCCCGCCAAAATATGGCCTATCGGCTGAGTTAATGTTTTACGGGAAAACGAAAGGTCTCGTTGATTCATGTGACGGCTGAGTTATAGTAAAATTTATGACTGAGTTATCCGTAAATTAATAACTCAGCCGTCTAGTTTTATATCAGCCTTAGGTCATTATAACCCAGCCGTCACATTACCTTTTGCTCTCCCGTAAATATAAAAACTCAGCCGTAAAGCGATATTTTGGCGGGAAACCATAAGTTAACCTATTAATTGACGAGACATTATCTTTGTATACATATACCTCTCAACTACAAATAGAGCCGTCAAGTGACTGAGTTATAATATTCCCATTTCTTTAGACTATTACCTCTCAGCTACAAACCAAAAAAAATTATTTTTTGCAACACTATGTCTGCTCGGGCACCCTTATTGCCGGATCTCCCCAACGATGTTTTCATAAAAATCGTTTCCCTAGCTGCGAAATATCAATGGTGGTCACTTGGTTCTATTTTAAGGGCTGGTCGTAGGGGAAGAAATGCAGTATACATGAAAGAAGTTCTGAAGACAGCTGCCATCTATTGCCTTTGTACTGATCCATCACATATCAACACATCCAATGCCCCTGATGGTGGCGTCCGGCAACCCCATTGCCATCTACTACGAAGGGCTAAGGGTTGTGGCTGAGGATAGAGATATCCTCCGTGGGATTGATATTCTCAGTCGTATTGTACCGGTTGATCGAGATGCCACCTTCGCACGTGGGGTACTAAGTATTTGTCTAGGGAATGAGGTTCTGGCCATCTGTTACCTCCAGCTGTTTGTTGCACATCATTATCATCTGGAGTCTTCGGCTGCTATGGCAACCGGTAATTCTTTTTTGTTTGAATTATCTCGTTATAAGACGGCCCGGAAAAACACATACATGGCCTCCCATCTCTATCCTGACAGCCCGTTACTCCCTTCACCCGCTTGTGCTGTGATATGTGCTTTGGATAACCGTCCCTATTGTATCTTTTTTGGAGACTATGAAATCATGTGCAATAACTGTTACCTTTGGTGGTTGTCTCTCAAAGTCTCTGAGATCCTTTAGGGTTTCTAGCAGTGATTTCCAGTTTATGATAGAGAATTTTGTTTTTGCTTTTATTCATTAAATGGAAATATTTTTATTGAGCATTTCCAATCCTTTCGTTATAGTAAAGTTATGGCTGAATTTATCCGTATATTTTATAACTCAGCCGTTTGGTCATATATCAGACATAGTTTAATATAACCCAGCCGTCACATGACCTTTCGCTTTCCCGTAAATATTATAATTCAGCCGTAAAGCGATAATTTGGCGGGAAACCATAACTTAACCTAATAATAGACTGGTCATATATCAGACATAGTTTAATATAACCCAACCGTCACATGACCTTTCGCTTTCCCGTAAATATTATAACTCAGCGGTAAAGCAATAATTTGGCAGGAAACCATAAGTTAACCTAATAATAGATTGGTCATATATCATACATAGTTTAATATAACCCAGCCGTCACATGACCTTTTGCTTTCCCGTAAATATTATAACTCAGCCGTAAAGCGATCATTTGGCGGGAAACCATAAGTTAACCTAATAATAGACTGGTCATATATCAGACATAGTCTAATATAACCCAGTCGTCACATGACCTTTCGCTTTCCCGTAAATATTATAACTCAGCCGTAAAGCGATCATTTGGCGGGAAACCATAAGTTATGGATGCGAAAACTAAAGAAGATGTAAGTAAAGTAGCACACACCACAGACTGAAATATTTTATTAATAAGATGTAAGTAAAGTAGCACACACCACAGACTGAAATATTTTAAAATAGATTTGAACTATTCAAGTTCATATTTCAGTTTATTTAGCAAAAAAAAGTTCATATTTCAGTTTCCACTCCCAGCGTATTGGTTTGTCATCTCTCTAGTCATTGCTTCAAACCTTGTCCTATCAGATTTGTAGAGGTTGGCAAGTTTTTCATTGAATTTCTCCTCATCATCGACCTCTAGTTCAATCAACTTCTCCACTAATATCTTGAAAAGCATATTAATCGACATGGGATGCCAATAAGTGGGCTTCAACACTCTTAGGTTATGGCTCCGTGATCTGATATGTTTGGGTGGCAAACTTTTGTGACGAAAATAACCTACATAATCAAGAAATTATATTTAAAAAACCATTGAGTTGCTGCAAAAAGAGGAGTCCTAATACACATGCTTGCTAAATAAAAGGGAGTATAATCAAAACAGATACCTTTGGGAGATTATTTGGGTAATCAGGCGGAAAATGAAGTCTCATTTTAAACACTCCCCCTTCATATGGGGTGTTCACCGGTCCGATTAAAGTAGTCTCCCAATGGAAAATGTTGTCATCAACAGTTACTAACAAAAAGGCAAACACACTCAATCTCTTTTTGATCCTTAACAGTAAAACAAAACTAATCTGAAAATATATGCGTTTACCTGATGTGACGTTTGTCGAATGATCCTTGTTCAGATATTTCAACCCCAACCTTAGATGGCTTGAAGAAAGATGCGACATTTCTGACGGATTGAAGGAAGAAGGTAATAGGATTTGTCAACTCTGAGAGATGATTTTTACGATTTCGTGAGACAAAGGTTTGATGTGTAAGTCAAGAGCAAAAAGTATTTATAATACACGAAGCGTCGCTTTGGTTTACAAAAAGTACCCCCTCGGCTTCATAAATACATAATTCTTACCCCTTCAACGCGTAATTATAACTGAACCAAAGCGACGCTTCGCGTATAACGCCTTCAATCAATTTGGCGGGAAGCGATAATTTGGCGGGAAACCATAAGTTAACCTAATAATAGACTAGACCTTTCATTTTTTTTATAAATATTATAACTCAGTCGTGACATAGAAATAAATCAGCCATCTATTTTTATGATACGACTGAGTTGTATTGATTTTTTTAGGTTAGAAACATTGAATGTTTATTACGGTCTTCTAGAGTGATTCTCGGGACGCAGCGAAAATACTGTCGCAATCTGATTGGTGGAAGGGGATCGCAGTTGCGTTCCAGCTTTTATTTATTAAATGGGAATATTTTTATTGACCATTTACAATCCTTTCGTTATAGTAAAGTTATGGCTGAGTTTATCCTTAAATTTTAAAACTCAACCGTCTAGTCATATATCAGACATAGTTTAATATAACCCAACCGTCACATGATGATATGATCATAAGACCATCCAAGAAGATCCTTGAGCCTTGTTCAACACGAACAAAGATGAAGATCAATTATTCCAGCCAAACAACCATTTGCGATACATTCCATTTGCCAAAGGAGGTTAATCTAGTTGTTCACTTGAAGAGTTTTAGGTCCAACTGGTTTAACAGCTTCCAGAATTATGTATGGCAACCAGGTGTTGTTTCTACTAAGCCAAAAGTGAAGAAATGGTACAGCCCATGTTGTTTCTCATCAGGAAAATTGGACCAAGGAGTTAAAGAGAGAGAAGTTCAATGTTGCACTTATTGGGCTAATTCAAGAGATTATGGGCAAGGAGAGCATATGAAATTCTATTGGGGATGTTGTCTACCAAGTCCAGTCCATTTTGAGCCTAATTCAATTCCAAGAAAGCCCAAAATAATCACTTTATTTTGTGGTCAAAGAGGAGTGACGAAAATGGAGTTCAACTCACCTTGGGAAAGACATCTTGGGAAGACAAAGTTCAAGAGTTGAATATTCATTAAACTATCTATCTTTATTGTGTTTTAGTTTCAAGAATAATACTTGGCTTTGTGACCAAGTTTTCTATCTCTATATAAACTCATGTAATCTCATTTGAGAATAATCAATCAATTTTCCTTTTCATTTTGTGAGTTTATCTCTTTGTTCTTTGTCTAGAACATTTATTTGTTTCTTGGTGTGTAATATCCAAGCAACAGCCTCCTTTTTCTGGACTACTGTGTCATATCTAGCAGTGATTGGAGTTGGGAATATCAGCAGCCTTCCGCAACTGTTGTGCGACCCCTCAATCCATCAAATCTCGCTTGTTGCACCTTGCACTTTGGCGAGTTTCTATCCTTTTTATTCCGGCTGAGTGATCCTCGAATTTTGGGCGTATCAAGTGGTATCAGAGCCACTCAACCGGTATTTGTCCGTTCATCTTCTCATCTATCCATCTTTTCATCTTTTTCTTTCTTCTTCTATCTTTTCATTTTCTATCATTTTCTTTCTTTCATCTTCTTTAAAAAAAAATACAGAAAAAGAGCAAAAAAAAAACAAGAAACAAGAAAAAAAAAAAAGGAAAAAAAAACAAAAAAAAAAGAGAAAAAAAAGCAAAACAAAAAAGCAAAAAAAATGTATAATGATCGTCGAGAACGTGGGATCATCGAAGACAAAGGGCTTGGGATTCCAAATCTACAAATTCAAGAACTTATGGAAGAGACGCGACGGTTAGCAAGGTATGACGATTATTGCAATAGTCAATCATCCGAGACGATTGTTAAGGGTTAAGATGAATGTCCTCTACGAGAGGTTGGATGTAGTTCAAGCGGAGGCACAACAACCGAGACGACCACAAATGTTGCATCATAGAAGGGAAAGAGATCAACCTAGAGTAGCAAGGTATGACGATTATTGCAATAGTCAATCATCAAGAGGGAGCCACATGAAACCAAGAAGTGCTAGAGAAGCAAGAGGAAGAGTGGATGCTAACATGGCTATTTTGAAGTTGAAGATTCCTACCTTTCAAGGCAAGAACGACCCNATATCACATGACCTTTCGCTTTCCCGTAATATTATAACTCAGTCGTAAAGCGATAATTTGTAGGGAAACCATAAGTTAACTCAGCTGTAAAGCGATAATAGACGAGACCTTTCGTTTTCTTATAATTATTATAACTCAGTTGTGACATAGAAATAAATCAGCCATCTATTTTTATGTTACGGCTGAGTTATATTGATATTTTTAGGTTAGAAACATTGAATGTTTATTACGGTCTTCTAGGTTGCGTTCCAGGTTTTAGTATAAATAGAAGAAGGGTTGGAAATGTTCAGAGCAACACTAAAAACTAGAATTATTAGGTTAACTTATGGTTTCCCGCCAAAATATGGCCTACCGGCTAAGTTAAAGTTTTACGGGAAACGAAAGGTCTCGTGATTCATGTGACGGCTGAGTTATAGTAAATTTTATGACTTAGTTATCCGTAAATTAATAACTCAGCCGTCTAGTTTTATATCAGCCTTAGGTCATTATAACCCAGCCGTCACATTACCTTTTGCTCTCCCGTAAATANAAAAAAGAAAAAAGAAAAAAAATGTATAATGATCGTCGAGAACGTGGGATCATCGAAGACGAAGGGCTTGGGATTCCAAATCTACAGTTTCAAGCACTNTATATACCTCTCAACCACAAATAGAGCCGTCAAGTGACTGCGTTATAATATTCCCATTTCTTTAGACTATTACCTCTCAGCTACAAACTAGAATAAAATTATTTCNGCGGTTGTTAAGGGTTAAGATGAATGTCCTCTACGAGAGGTTGGATGTTAGTTCAAGCGGAGGCACAACCGAGACGACCACAAATGTTGCATCATAGAAGGGAAAGAGATCAACCTAGAGTAGCAAGGTCTGACGATTATTACAATAGTCAATCATCAAGAGGGAGCCATATGAAACCAAGAAGTGCTAGAGAAGCAAGAGGAAGAGTGGATGCTAACATGGGGATTTTGAAGTTGAAGATTCCTACCTTTCAAGGCAAGAACGACCCAAATGCATATCTTGAGTGGGAGAAAAAGATTGAGTCGGTTTTTAGTTGTCAAAATTATTGCGAGATGAAGAAGGTACGATTTGCAGTCACCGGATTTTATGATTATACTATTACTTGGTGGGATCAGTTGGTGATAAGCAGGAGGAGAAATGGAGAAAACCCCATTGAGACTTGGGCAGAAATGAAGTATATTTTGAGGAAACGATTTGTTCCCCACCATCACCATCGTGGTTCAAATCATATTCTAAGGAGGACTTCTAGACCAACTGATGGAGCATCTACTGTCACGCCAAGTTACCAACAAGCAAGGACGTCTCTTGTTTCTAAGGAAGAGCAAGTTGTATTTGATTTGTTACCATCACCAAAGAATCATAAGGAGGTGCTAGTTCAGGATAATCTGTTGGAAATAACAAATTCACCAAGTGAGAAAACAAGAGTTGAGGAACCAAAGCAGAAAGAGATCAGCAAAGATCAGAGTGAGGAAGCCGCAGAGGAAGGCATGATCATCAACAACCTTGGCAGTATGGATGATTCACCTAATGCACCAACAAAGAGAGAAAAGTCAATGGTACACTTTTTGTCAAGTAAGACGGAGCAAGTTTTGGATCTTGAAGGGAAAAAAAAAGGTCTCACAGAAAGGGGTGCATTTCTGCTTCATGGTATGCAATATGGACTTATATTTTCTCTCAAAGAGAAGCCACCAAAATCACTTCAACACTCTCCAAACCATGGCCGTACAGTTTTGAGGACGAAACTTTTTCAAGGGGAGGGGTATGATATGATCATAAGACCATCCAAGAAGATCCTTGAGCCTTGTTCAACACGAACAAAGATGAAGATCAATTCTTCCAGCCAAACAACCATTTGCGATACATTCCATTTGCCAAAGGAGGTTAATCTAGTTGTTCACTTGAAGAGTTTTAGGTCCAACTGGTTTAAGAGCTTCCAGAATTATGTATGGCAACCAGGTGTTGTTTCTACTAAGCCAAAAGTGAAGAAATGGTACAGTCCATGTTGTTTCTCATCAGAAAAATTGGACCAAGGAGTTAAAGAGAGAGAAGTTCAATGATGCACTTATTGGGCTAATTCAAGAGATTATGGGCAAGGAGAGCATATGAAATTCTATTGGGGATGTTGTCTACCAAGTCCAGTCCATTTTGAGTCTAATTCAAGTTCAAGAAAGCCCAAAATAATCACTTTATTTTGTGGTCAAAGAGGAATGACGAAAATGGAGTTCAACTCACCTTGGGAAAGACACCTTGGGAAGACAAAGTTCAAGAGTTGAATCTTCATTAAACTATCTATCTTTATTGTGCTTTAGTTTCAAGAATAATACTTGGCTTTGTGACCAAGTTTTCTATCTCTATATAAACTCATGTAATCTCATTTGAGAATAATCAATCAATTTTCCTTTTCATTTTATTAGTTTATCTCTTTGTTCTTTGTCTAGAACAGTTCTTTGTTTCTTGGTTTGTAATATCCAAGCAACAGCCTCATTTTGCTGGACTAGTGTGTCATATCTAGCAGTGATTGGAGTTGGGAATATCAGCAGCCTTCCGCAACTGCTGTGCGACCCCTCAATCCATCAAATCTCCCTTGTTGGACCTTGCACCTTGGCGAGTTTCTATCCTTTTTAGTCCGGCTGAGTGATCCTCGAATTTTAGGCATATCACATGACCTTTCGCTTTCCCGTAATATTATAACTCAGTCGTAAAGCGATAATTTGTAGGGAAACCATAAGTTAACTCAGCTGTAAAGCGATAATAGACGAGACCTTTCGTTTTCTTATAATTATTATAACTCAGTTGTGACATAGAAATAAATCAGCCATCTATTTTTATGTTACGGCTGAGTTATATTGATATTTTTAGGTTAGAAACATTGAATGTTTATTACGGTCTTCTAGGTTGCGTTCCAGGTTTTAGTATAAATAGAAGAAGGGTTGGAAATGTTCAGAGCAACACTAAAAACTAGAATTATTAGGTTAACTTATGGTTTCCCGCCAAAATATGGCCTACCGGCTAAGTTAAAGTTTTACGGGAAACGAAAGGTCTCGTGATTCATGTGACGGCTGAGTTATAGTAAATTTTATGACTTAGTTATCCGTAAATTAATAACTCAGCCGTCTAGTTTTATATCAGCCTTAGGTCATTATAACCCAGCCGTCACATTACCTTTTGCTCTCCCGTAAATATAAAAACTCAGCCGTAAAGCGATATTTTGGCGGGAAACCATAAGTTAACCTATTAATTGACGAGACATTATCTTTGTATATATATACCTCTCAACCACAAATAGAGCCGTCAAGTGACTGCGTTATAATATTCCCATTTCTTTAGACTATTACCTCTCAGCTACAAACTAGAATAAAATTATTTCTTGCAACAGTATGTCCGCTTGAGCACCCTTATTGCCGGATCTCCCCAACGATGTTTTCATAAAAATCGTTTTCCTTGCTGCAAAAGATCAATGGTGGTCACTTGGTTCTATTTTAAGGGCTGGTCGTAGGGGAAGAAATGCAGTATACAGTAAAGAAGTTCTGAAGACAGCTGCTATCTATAGCCATTGTACTGATCCATCACAAATCAACACATCCAATGCCCCTGATGGTGGCGTCCAGATTGAAGGGCGGTACTTGCCTTTCTTCGTCAAATGCTTTGACGCCGGCAACCCCATTGCCATCTACTACAAGGGCTAAGGGTTGTAGCTGAGGATAGAGATATCCTCCGTGGGATTGAGGTTCTCAATCGTATTGTACCGGCCAATGCTGAAGCCACCATAGCATGTGGGATACTAAGAATTTGTCAAGGGAATGAGGTAATGGTCGTCCATTACCTCTAGTTGTTTGATGCTCATCATTATCCTCTGATGTCTTCGGGTGCAATGGCAACCGGTGATGAGTTTGTGTTTGAGTTATCTCATTATAAGATGTCCCAGAAAAACACATACACAGCCTCCCATCTCTATCCTTACAGTTCGTTACTCCCTTCACCCGTTTGTGCTTGGATGTGTGCTTTGGAGTATGNTAGTTTATCTCTTTGTTCTTTGTCTAGAACAGTTCTTTGTTTCTTGGTTTGTAATATCCAAGCAACAGCCTCATTTTGCTGGACTAGTGTGTCATATCTAGCAGTGATTGGAGTTGGGAATATCAGCAGCCTTCCGCAACTGCTGTGCGACCCCTCAATCCATCAAATCTCCCTTGTTGGACCTTGCACCTTGGCGAGTTTCTATCCTTTTTAGTCCGGCTGAGTGATCCTNGCAGCTAGTATCTTTTTTTTCCTGTATTAAAGGTCCCTTCTTTGTTGGTTTACCTATATATGTTCTACGTATCCACCTTTTATGTTTCCACATTTTAGTATCTACTCTCACTTTGAGGCTGAGTTTTAATTTTACGGGAAAACGCGGTGACGTCTTTCTTTGGACGGCTGAGTTATAGTGACTAATGGCTGAGTTATCGAAATGAATAATCTATGACGGATGATTTATCAAAAGGAAAGGTCGCGTCTATGATTAGGTTAACTTATGGTTTCCCGCCAAAATTTTGCTTAACAGATGAGTTATACTTTTACGGGAAAACGAAAGGTCTCGTTGATGGCTGAGTTATAGTAAGTAATGGTTGAGTTATCATACGGAACAATCTGAAAGTAGATAGCTGATATATATGACTTGACGGCTAAGCTAACAAAAGGAACAATCTGAAAGCAAACGACTGGTTTAAACGACTTGACGGCTGAGTTATTACACAAAATAAAACAAATCTCCCTAACTACATCCGACAAGTTTTCACATTGTGCCCAACTTGCTTACATCGCGAACATGTTGGTTGCTTCCTAGGGCGTTTATTTCCAATGGCAACTTCCAAAAATGATTTAATCCTACGCTTCTTGGGCCTTCCTGGCTGGTTCACAACAATCGGAGGCAAGCACTTTTGATTATCCACAGCTTCAGGAGCCGGGAATGATTCATCTGGAGGCATGATTGAACCGGCCCATCCGTTAACCAAATCGACACTCCTAAATTTTGAATCGCACATGGATATACGAGACACATCCAAATGCTCTGCAGCTGCGATTGCATGGATGCATGGTATTTTCTCGTGGTCAAACGACGGCATGTGCATTTTTTTAGTTCCAAATTTACAACATGCAAACATGATCCATAGCTCACTTGCACATGTACAACATCAATCGTTTGTACCTCCATAAGTCTTGCTGCAGTGACATGTTCCTAGTAGGGAGTAGAACAAAAAAAACGTTTTAGGCTGAATTATGAAAAGAATAACAGCTGAGTTATGGAAACTATAATGGATGGCTGATATATGGAAACAGTTACGGCTGGTATATGAAAGCTGTTATGGTTGAGTTATGTAAACTTACCTGTAACAGTTTCTCAACACCTCGAGTGATCGTTGTTAGCTGCGATTTCGCATCCTCTCTCCGTTCAG
>NC_025694.1:12859020-12875492 GCF_000633955.1 Camelina sativa
TGAGTTATTACACAAAATAAAACAAATCTCCCTAACTACATCCGACAAGTTTTCACATTGTGCCCAACTTGCTTACATCGCGAACATGTTGGTTGCTTCCTAGGGCGTTTATTTCCAATGGCAACTTCCAAAAATGATTTAATCCTACGCTTCTTGGGCCTTCCTGGCTGGTTCACAACAATCGGAGGCAAGCACTTTTGATTATCCACAGCTTCAGGAGCCGGGAATGATTCATCTGGAGGCATGATTGAACCGGCCCATCCGTTAACCAAATCGACACTCCTAAATTTTGAATCGCACATGGATATACGAGACACATCCAAATGCTCTGCAGCTGCGATTGCATGGATGCATGGTATTTTCTCGTGGTCAAACGACGGCATGTGCATTTTTTTAGTTCCAAATTTACAACATGCAAACATGATCCATAGCTCACTTGCACATGTACAACATCAATCGTTTGTACCTCCATAAGTCTTGCTGCAGTGACATGTTCCTAGTAGGGAGTAGAACAAAAAAAACGTTTTAGGCTGAATTATGAAAAGAATAACAGCTGAGTTATGGAAACTATAATGGATGGCTGATATATGGAAACAGTTACGGCTGGTATATGAAAGCTGTTATGGTTGAGTTATGTAAACTTACCTGTAACAGTTTCTCAACACCTCGAGTGATCGTTGTTAGCTGCGATTTCGCATCCTCTCTCCGTTCAGCAAACCATCTGGTCATCATATTCCATATCGATTCTAGAAGTCGAACTATGGGAAGACTTCTAGCATTTGACAGTGCATGGTTCATTGATTCTGCAATATTCATTGTCATTAAATTGTACCTTTCAAACCGGAAATGAACACGCGCCCACATTCGGACACCAGCTCGTTGGAGGTATCCATGTAATTCGGGATGACGTGCTTCAATCTCAATGAAAGCCTCATTAAAATCAGACAGCCTAAAACACCTTGCCGCTTTTTTCACCAGAGGGAACAAATGTTTTCCTTTGAACTTCACCAAGATGTTCTTATACAAATGGTAAGTGCAAATTCCACGCGAAGCCAACGGATACACTTGACCAATCGCTTTCCCTATTGACTTATGTCTGTCGGAGATTATCGCAAGATCCTTTTCGTCAGGAATGGCAACTTTGAGTTGTGTAAAAAACCAACGCCAAGACTCATCATTTTTAGTGTCAACAACAGCGAAAGCTAATGGAAAAAATTGAAAGTTACCATCCTGAGCTAGAGCTGTTAGAAGCGTCCCTTTGTAACTACCATGGAGAAACATTCCGTCGACAACAACAACTTTGCGCATGAAAGCAAACCCAGCAATACTCGCACCAAAAGCAATAAAAACATATTTGAATCTGTCTACATTATCTATTTGAAGACGAGTGACTGTACCCGGATTTTCCCTTCATAACTTGTATATGTAAGAGGGCAACACGCTAAAACTATCCTCAGGAGTCCCCTGATCGATCTGCCTTGCATTCAGCAGCGTTCGATATGCCTTCCAATATCCCATCTGTTGACACCAAACAAATTAATAAATCATCCATAACATATAGATTACTCAGCCGATACATTCGAATAAGTCAGCCGTAAATAATGAATAAATCAACCGTAACATGTAAATAACTCATCCTATACATACCTATAAGTCAGCCATTATTATTAATAAGTCAGTCGAAACATAGTTATTACCTTTAGACTAAATTTCTTATTGAAAATGACTCCAACACTTTTAGGTTTAACATCCGGACCAAGATCACCAAGATAGTCCCTGTAAAGACCTGTCAATACATCAGCTGTTGATTGGCGGGATCTAATAGAACGTTCCGTCACAGAACATGTGTGTTCCGAATCGTACATACGAACATGAAAATCTGGGTCATTCCCTTGTACAGATGCACGAACTCTCCAAAGACATCCTTCAACTCAGCACCTAAAAACCACTTGTCTCGGATTTGATACTGGTACATTCAAATCAAATCCATCCCTAACCAAAATAAGTTTCACGTGATTCCTGAACTCCTTTTTGCTCATGTATCTTTGTCCTACAACAATTTTTAGCGTTGACACCTCCAACCTAATAGCCTCCGGATTCATCTTCGATCCGACAAAGTTATCATCTTTATGAGCTTTCTTCTGAGGAGGCGGAGTAGGTGGGTCTTCCTCTTCTTTACTCTGAGGCTCGCCCAATACAGAAAATTGCTCGTCATCAGATGACTCACCATCGGAGTCGTCGAAAAAATCAAATCGGCTTGAAAATTCATCGTCTTCTTCTTCGTCAGATGCTACTTCGACAGCTTCTTCTTCTTCTTCGTTTTCTTTGTCAACGATCTTACCATAATCAAAACAAGTGCCTTCAAATCCCCCACCGTACACTTCGTATGTAGATTCTACTTTCGAGTCACTGCTTGGCCGAATCATACTTCCTCTAGCTCCACTAGTTTCTGTAGACTCTTTCGCCGAAAACTCTACACAGAGACGTAGCTGATCGGTTTTCCATAGCCCCAAAAAACATTGCAATTGTCGATCATTGGAGACAAAAACTGGTGGAGTATCATGCGCCATTAGTTTCAGTGCCTTGTTCGAGAACATGTAGCTCAGCTTTAGCTCATGGCTAAACGCGTCCAATCCGTAGTCTTCAAGAACAAGCTTCACAAGCTTGTCGTGTGTTGTGCCTCCATCTATCTGCACAACTATACAACCTCTATCGTCGGTGTTAAATACATATCTCTGTGTCTTTACCCAATTACCGGAAACAACTAGAACCGGAACTGGATCCATGAAAGAAAATGAAGAACAAGGTGAAGAAGAAGTAGAAGAACAAGGTGAAGAACAATGTGAAGAAGAAGTAGAAAGAACTAGGTGAAGAAGAAAAGTGAAGAAGAAGTATAAGAACAAGGTGAAGAAGAAGGTAAATAGTTCACTTATTTACCAGTTGAAGAACAAGAGTCGAACGACGTTTCGTATTTCCGGAGAAAAAAAAGATGACATGGAATGCTGACATGGATGCTGCGTCCGACGTGGCAAGTCAGCCATCAAACAATTAATAACTCAGCCTATATAAAACTCAGCCACAACATGAAAAATATTACAGTAATTAAAAAAACATTACAGTAATTAAAAAGCAGAAAAATTGCTGCCAAATTCAGCCGTATCGTTTAATAAGTCAGCCGTATCGTTTAATAAGTCAGCCGTAACTGAATAACATTCTAGTAATTAATTTTTTGTTAATAAGTCAACCGTCAAATGGTTGAGTTGTATGATAAGTCAGCCTATCACGACTGAGTTGTACGATAAGTCAGCCTATTACGGTTGAGTTGTACAATAACTCAACCGTAACAGTTGCTCATAAGTCAGCCGTGTCGTAGTGATAACTCAGCCGTGTCGTAGTGATAACTCAGCCAAACTTTTGACAGCTCAACCATCAGGTGAAAACTCAGCCGTAAGGACGGTTGAGTTATAGCATAACTCAACCAGATTTTAATAAGTCAGCCGTAAGGACGGTTGAGTTATAGCATAACTCAACCAGATTTTAATAAGTCAACTGTAACGCTTGGTTGAGTTATGCTATAACTCAACCGTCCGCTCTTACTCAAATGTTTTTTTCCATAACTCATCCGCAACATTTATCTGTAACGCGTTACGGCTGAGTTATGGTTACACGTCAGCGATTTCTGACGTGGGGTCTGACGTGGCAATGACATTTTTGTAATAACGTTTTTTCCGGTAACATAAAACAAGGGCACGCTGGGTATTTTGAAAATATCCAAAATATTCTAGTAATAAAATCTTATTTTTTGGATTCTGTTAATATTACCTAATTTGGATAACACTTGAGTAAATCACCCTTATAAGAATAGTATTGATCACTTCACATATATCAGAAGTCATAAGTTCTTCTGAACACAAAATTTACAACTACTAGACTGAGTTGTTACTTGTTATCAAAACTTCTCTCCTTTCTGCTACTCAGCTTCAAACCAAAGCGAGATTCAAAACGATACAGCAAAGCGACTATCAAAAGCTATCTACCTCTACTATTGTTTGCAAAGATGGCTTCCATTTCTGCTGAAACAAAACGCCTTGTGGATTTTTCCGCAGCAGCAGCTCGAGCTGTTTCCTTGTCAGCGTGATCTTTATGCACCGCTTTCTCCCAGGTTTGCTCTCAGCTGCATCCTGAAGTGATTCCTTGGCCTTCTCTGTTGATGCCTCATCATCTGACCAGACATCTGTGACCTTGTTTCCATGCTTGCAGAGCGATGAGTGAATACAGTTTCCCATGGTTCATAGTTTATGTGATGATGCCATGAATCAAACAATTTATATTCAGCTCTTGGACCAACGTGCAGACCATCATATGCCCNCTTCGTCAGATGCTACTTCGACAGCTTCTTCTTCTCCTCGTTTTCTTTGTCAACGATCTTACCATAATCAAAACAAGTTCCTTCAAATCCCCCACCGTACACTTCGTATGTAGGTTCTACTTTCNATCTAGTTGCACATGCAAATGTCAAAGTCTTAAATATTAATGAAGCATGCTTCCTAGGAGGAAGGCAAAGTCAAATCAACACCGCCCCAGTATTAAACTCAATAGGAGGATATGAAGAGAAGACCATGAATTAATTAATGAGAAGGAGACTTAATCAGCTCTCTAAATTGTTTCAAATGTGTATAACCCGAGTTTGCTAACATTACAAAATCTTTCCTGATCCAGAATATACTGGTATCAGGAGAAAGAAAGCTAAACAGTAGATAAAGCTCGAAGCCAAATAGAAATATCAAACCTACATACCGATTACAAAAGCTACACAGAAACTCTTCCAGATGAGCGTCTAGACTCCAACCATGCCTTTGCCGCAACACTAGTAGTCAAAAACCAGCCAACCTTATCTGGGGCTTCATGGAAAGGAGCATTTAGCTCTTTTAAGTGAGACTCGAAAACAGCTGCCAGACCTTTGTCTGAGTATTTGTGTTTCCCATGTCCAGTGTTGATTCCAAGCAACGGAGGGAACTCTTCTCCAGATTCCAGAGCTGCCTCTGATAAGTCATTCATCCAAACATGAAGAGCTGTCAAGGCTGCCCCCAGAGAGAGACTTTTTAGATGTAAGGACCATTGGGTAGCAGATTTTGATTGGAGACCCGTATAAATGTCACACTCAAGTCCCAGTTGTAGGATCTCACAAGCTCTTTCCAACTTATTGAGATTGACACAGAGATCAATCAAGCAGTTCAAATATGCTTTCTTTACATCAGAGCCAATGGAATCAATCAACTCAGATGCTTCCTTCTTGAACACCCCTTCCTCGCAGTTTTGCTCCTCGACCAACATCTTTACCACTTGACCAAGCTTTGGCTTGGCCTTCTCGACACAGCCAATGAGTTTACCAATTTCCTCACTCGGTGTCTGGGTCATTACATTCAGAAGGCACCCACAGAATCTATCATCCGGAGTAATGCCCAATTCCAACACTTGATCGAATGTCCTCACAACGTCATCTACCTGTTTTGCTTTCCCATAACACTGGATAACTGACGTCAGAACAAAAAGAGTAGGCTCAAAACCAGCTTCTCTCATTTGAAGAAGAGCCGCCTCAGCCTCTGAAACCCTCCCACTGCAAGAGTACACAGTGATCAACGAAGAGAAGGTCCAGCTGTCCGGATCACAAGACCCACAATTCTTCATATCTTGAAAAATCTCAAAAGCCTCATCCACATATCCAATATCAGCACACATGGACAAGAGAGTATTGTAAAGAATCACAGTTAAAGACAATCCTTTATCCTTCATCTCGCGGTAGATAGCAAGTGCATCATCCCCATAACGAGCTCTACCATAAGCTCTAACAAGAGCAGCATAAGTACTCCAGTTGGGTGTAAAGCCATTGCTAATAAGATCCTTGTAGATTATCTTAGCCTGCCAAGGCCTCTTAGCTCTACCCATTGAATCTAACAACCTATTGTAAATAACAAGATTAGGCTTCACCCCAAGAGCCTTCATCTCTTCATAGATATTAAGACACCCATCATAGTTTCCAGAAACACCATAAATCCTAATCAAAGTCGAAAAAGTAACAGCGTCAATACGCCAATTCTCAGTCCTTGCACGGTCATACAAGCTCAAAGCCATCTCAACATCACCAGAACGCCCGTAAGCGTCAATCATAGCTGCCAAAGTGACATTATCAGGCTCACATCCAAAGGAAGACATTTTCTCAAACCACTCAACAGCTCTCTTAGGTACACCACACTGCCTAGCACAGCTAATGATCGTAGTGAAAGTTGCATTATCCGGTTTAACACCGCTCTCAAGCATTTCGCCGAACAGCTTCTCCGACTTTTCAAGATCCTTGCTTTTCCTAAACACCTTCATGGTAACATTGTAGAGAATCACTTCCCTGCTAGGTTTCATCGTCTCCAAGAGATTGTTCAACACAAGTGGCGCAGTTTCAGGGTTATTCATGTTATTGAGAGTAACAACAGCATCTTGCTCAAACAATTTACCACCAAAGCCAGTAATGACATCGCAAACATCAGCGTCGTTTGGTTTACAGGCGTCAAGAGACTCTGCTAGTTTGATAAGAGAAGAGTACCTCGAATCGTAAGATTTCCTACGGAGCTGAGAAGCTCTGGGGCTTTTGGGGTTAACCCAGACGTAGCTTTTGGAAGCTGCGGGAGGTTCTGGTAATGGAAGATCCGCATCAAGTTTGGATTTTTCGGTCCGGGTTTCTTGCGGAATCGCTTCTTGTACTGAAACATGGGTTGCTTGGAGAAGGTTTCTGGAGTGGGAAGGAGAAGAATTGGGGTTGTAAGAGCAGAAGAAGCTTCTTGGAGTGGATTTGGGATATACTGAGAGAAGGTTGCAGAGAGGGAGAGGGTCATGGAGAAGAGATGAGGGAGACGAGCATAGATGATGAAATGACATTTTTGGGGTGTTACTACTTCTTCTTCGTAGTTGCAGTGTAGCAGCCTCGAGAGACCTTATCCAACAGAGCGATTTTTGTAAGAGAAGAAGGAAAGGAAAGGAAGAAAGTTGTGCTGTTTAAGTATTCCTGGATATAACTGCGTGCTGTTTTAAAATGTTGAAATCCACACCGCGTAGTGCGACTAGCTTTGTAATAGATGACGGCGTATTGGGTTTGGTATAGGCCCCATTACGGCTAAATAATAAAAGCCCATAATAGTACGACTGTAATAGTTTCAAGAATTCAAGAATTGTGGAAGGGATATATATACAGTTAGGTTAGGAGATCAAAATATAGAGTTAAGAGACTTTATTTCAAACGAGGCTTTATAGTTTCGTTGAAAATATGGTCTCACGAAAGAAAGTTAGATATCTAAACAAATTTAATAGAGCATTGGCAATAAAATTAGATTTCTAAACAAAGCATGCATCATGCCTGTAGAACAGTAGAAGCTAGCATTTTCATGATTAACGTTAACCTAAAGGTCCTATGGGTGGAAAGGATGAGATGTTCTGTATTTGTCACAGTCGGATACTATTTAGTCCATACAATTTGAAATCTTATGAGAGGAGTCACTTAAAGAAGCCAACATAAAATGAAACATCTCAAGATATATATGTAGATCAGTTTGTTATGTTCTCGTGTTTAACTCTAAAAAAGTAAAATCGGAATCAAATTAAAGTCAAAGAAATGGTATCTTGAGACACGCAAATATATCATGTCTCTTGATGTTATATTTGATGAATTTTTTCTCATAGTCTTGATTGAGTAAAGAAAGTTCTTCAAAGACCGATAGGTTAGTGCTAACAAAGTTTCTTTATAGTTAATTAGTTATTGCTTATTTAAAGTACCACAAATAGCACATTCGAACACTTGGCACATACGAAAACCATTCACATATGGTGTAACTCGTCTTTGAAATGTCTACACGCTAATAAACTATAATCCTAATTGAGGGCCGACATACAATCTTCGAACTAACATGTATAGTAGTTCTGATTCAACTTATGACAAATCTAGTTCTAGTAAAGTTGACCTTAGCAATGCGTTCACACATAAAAGATATGGAACTTGTTTGTGGACCATCAGTCAATCCTTTTACACCCGTATTGTTTCTTGGTTTTTTCTCTTCATTGCTTCTTAAACATATTTTGTGGTCATCCTTAAGAGTTTGTTTTTCAATAACATAAACTCTTAACCTCCTTTCTCCTACGAATATTTTTAAATGGCATCATAATAGATTAATAGTACTAACTTCGTAAAAGAATAAGGTACTCTATAGTCTATACTATACAGCTCATGTGCACGAATCCTTCGTCAAACTTGTAATAAAGAAGAAGAAAAATGTCACACATCCCGATAATTACCACCGACGCTACTTTGGAAAGTGAAAAGAAGAAAGAAAGCTAAATCAGTGGCACATCACAAAAGGCATAGATTAAAGAAATAAAGCGAAGTACTATTATGGGTTCAAAGAGTATAAAGAAGATAATGAAACAAATTTGCTTTAATGTTTACAGTTGTTTTACACATCTTTCGAATGGGACAACCAAATATTGAAAATGGCTACCAAATTACAAAATACAACGACCCTTCTTCCTTCCTTATTGGTTCTCATAATCACAACATTACACGTAAATGTCTCTATAATATGTATAGTAGTTCTGATTCTTATTATTATTTGTATAATAAAGAAAAAAGATTGAAGTAAATTAAAAGGATATTTTAAAAGGTAATAAAAAGAAGTCAAATCACATGATGGAGCAGCTTTGTGGATTCTCTTCGCTGAAGTAATCACATCTGGTGACGTGGCATGTTCGGTAAGCAGGTGGCGGTGGGCAGCCCCCACCCCAGCTATCGTAGACTGGTCGTCCATAGCACTCGTATGGCTGCGGCGGCGGCATTCCATATCCATTGAACGCTGGCCCTCCGTAACCATCATAGTATGATGGTCCACAACACATTGCTGGCTGCCCTTGCGGCATCATTGGGATCACCTGTGGTGGTGGTCCCGGCTGCTGCTTCGGGGCAGGAGCGGGTGCTGGCGCAGGTGCGGGAGCTGGTGTCGGTTTAGCGGCGGCTGCTGGCTTCTCGGGTTCTTTAGGCTTTTCGGCTTGCTTCGGCTTTTCGGGTTCTTTAGGCTTTTCGGGTTCTTTAGGCTTTTCAGGCTGCTTAGGCTTCTCAGGTTCCTTGGGCTTTTCTGGAGCTTTAGGCTTCTCAGCATCTTTAGGCTTCTGAGGAGCTGGTTGTGGCTGAGGCTGAGGAGGCTTGGGTGGCTCGACGATCTCGATGGTCTTTATTGAGCCGCCGCCTTTGGAACATAGTTTGTCCATGATCCTCTCAGGACTACAGCAAACCACCTTGATGATGACAATGTTGGCCTTTTCATCGAACAATTGGTCTCTTATTTCTCTTGTTCCCAATCACATAAGATAAATCCACTCAGTCCATTTCCAACAAAAACAGACAAAAATAATTCACCAAATAAAGAAGAAAGAAAAAGAAAGAAGTAACTCACGAGGGAATTTGCATAGAACCTTCTTCACTTTCTTGTAACACTTGGCACAATCAAGATCCACCTTCAACTTCATCATAGTAACCTGTTTTTGAGATATCAACATCACTAAATCCTCAGCTTCTTCTTCTTCTTCCATAGTTTTTTTTCTATATATTAATTGTATATACTTTGGATTTGACATTTATAAGATCTTATTACTGTAATAAACAACCAACACCAAAAAAGAGGGTAGAAGAACAGATTCGATCTCTGACACAAAAAGAGAAAGAGAAGAATCTGATCTCTTCTTCTTTTTTCTTGTTTTTATTTTGGGGTTAAAGAGAATCTGATTTCTTCTCATAGTTTCCACAAAGTTGGTGCTGTCTTTTTTAATCCACACAAAAACAAACACAACCCACATATACAAAAAAAACTCTCCATGTTAATAATAAATAAACAAAGAGATATATGCCCACAAAGATGTTAAATATCCTCAAGACCCACATCATATTAAAACTCACAAACTAAACTGAACAAAAGAAGAGAAGAGAAGAGTAGAGAAGAAAGAAACCTTTTCCTTGCCCTTCTCGGTCATGGCTTTGGTATGAAGAGCTGAGATCTGAGATCTGAAATCTGACGGTGGCTCTAGCTTAGAGTCTACTTCAAGAGAGAGAGAGATAGATGGGTGGTGGTGAGAAGTGTAACTTTTATAATACAGACTCAAATCCTGCTCAACCAATGTTATGGTGACACGCGTTACTAGTTGGCGTCGATTTTGATTAATCAGAAAAAAAAGCTTTCTCATATCTCTTATAAAAATAAAAAATGCTGCAGCCTAAGGTAGTACAATAATGAATCACCAGAACCCTTTTCACATCTCTAACTTTCATAGTTGCCATTATTTGACTTAAACCAAGATCTTTCTTTCTTGATTTGTTTGTTTTTTTCATCTGTTACCAAATGCCAAATGATATTTACTGCTCATCTCTTAAATTCATTGTTTCTTTTCTAGTTTTATACTTTTAATATTCAATGTTTCTTTACTAGTTTTACTATAAACACATTGACATGCAAGAAAAAAAAGATTTAGACTATTTTAAGTAAAGGAGTGGGATGTGAGTCGGCTTATATTCAATTTTCTCAATCATTCTTCCTTCAACGCAACTCTTTGTCTCCTTCTATAATTTTGTTTGTTTATATAATACTTACTTCTTCTTTTTTTTTCATATGGTATCTTTGTAATTTTGTATATCCAGCTCGATTAATCAACCACTCCAATAGTCCAACTCCCACATCACATGTTTTGTAATTATCTAATAAAAATTAAGAGAGATAGACATAAATTTTGTATGTTTCTATCTTTTAATATTTTCATTTTTAACTAACGAACAAAGAGAGCAATCATCATCATCATCAATTCTTCATACGTAAGAAGAAGATAGAACGAGAGAAAAACAACAACAAAAGAAAGAGCTGGAAGATTCGTCACATGCAGAATAGTTGGTCGAATAATAACACTTTATCTTTTGAGCGTTTTGTATTTTTTTTACAAAGGCCAATAGAAAAAATGTCCCTATGTGATGCATATTGGTGGTATATGAGTCTTGAATATATCATTAGACCCAATGGGCATTTCGTAATACAAAAACATAACTCTTATTGGACTCTCTCTACCTTTAGATCGGAAACTTCAATCCTACTCACCGAGTCCAACGGGCCGTTTCACATTCATTTTCATTTTCATACACAATGTATGATCTAAAATATTAGGGGTAGGACCGTAGGAGGATTACCAGTTTGGATTCGATACGGTTCAGTTAATTGGGGTTTTATAAATCTTTAGCAGAAGGACTCTAACAAAAATTTGTATTTGACATTTTTAATTCGATACAGTTTCAGTTTGGTTGGAAGATCTTAGCCAAACAGATTGCATATAAACTGTCGTTCGATTTAGGTTGGTTTGGGCTCGGTTAATATGAGTACGTCTAATGAAGCTGGAATTAAAACATCATGATAGGTTACATATGAATAAAGCACTTAAACATCATAAAGTTTCATGAAAGAAAAATAAAACAATACATTTTCTAACAATATGTGTTTGTTTCAGTGACGATCATGCCCCAAAAAGTGGCCTTCTAAGTACCAAAGACCAAAGTGGCTATGCCTAGTTATGATGCACCTCATACCCCAATTCTTGCTCTCTCTTATCTTATGTCAACTTTAAAGTTTCTCCTCTTTTATATATCTTGCAAGACAATTTTTCAGTTGTTGTAGTTTTTTTTTTAAAAAATAAAAAAAGAAGAGATACCATTATATATATGGAGAAAATACAGTGTGTTTCTTTCTCCTGAGAGATTACATTAGGGGAGCATCCAAAGAGATTGAACTTAAACCGGTTGGAAATTTGAAAACCAGAGATAGAGATAAGTGTCTTGTGGTGATCTTGGTGGAGTAGATTTAGTGTTAAGTATACGATTTAGTTGAAACAGATTGACAAGAATATATAATACTGAGAGAGACACACGGGAATGTACAAAACAAGGAGTCGTCGTCGTCACGGCTGAAAATTCAAATAAATAATGAGATTGGAAATCTGTTGGGTCCCAATTTTGCAACTCAAAAGTCAGGAAGACTTTGATAAGATTCTGTCCTTTTTGATGTGATTGCCAAGATATATATCCTCTCTACTTTGTGTGGCTCCGAGACATGTACTACTTAGATACTTTCTACCTTATCTTTTATCCATTCACGCATTAACAAATTTGATTGGTATCATTCTATTGTTTTTTTCGCTATGTAAAGAAATGGTACGGAGTTGATGATGAGTATTTTTACCATACAACGTTTTGTACCCTCTACTTTTGTTTGTGCCACCACTTTTTTGTGACGGCAATTTTCAAAATATTTTAGTTTAACGTACGTACATCATTTTTTCTTCAACTTTTATCTCTTATCCATTATTTAATGTCTCTATTTTATATATCACTAGTTTGATCCGACAACATTAAATCTTGAGCGAGCATCTTTCAACTCAAAAGATCATCTATGAAGTATAAAGTAAACTATATACGTATCACATATACAGTATATTGAAAATGAGAAGCTGGTCCGAGAACGACAAGCACTCGAGACAATGAAATGTTAATGGAATAGAAGAAATTCGTTTTGGTCGATGCAGAAGCATGCCCGGCCCGCAAGGTAGGTGATGTCTCGTTCGCTTTTTGCCTTAATGAAAAAAAAAAGATATGAACGGTCCAAATGAAATGATTGCTGTAATTTTTGTGGTGCGTAATTATTGAATGATTTACGGTTCGTGAACAACAATGTGTATACATAGTATTTGTTTTAACTTTTATGTGATAATAAGGGAAAGTGAGGAGGAAAGCGAAGAAATATAAAAAGAGGCTTTTTAGGGGTTTAGGACTGTAACGGAATAAAGGGAAAATTAACAATAAGGAAAATGTCGTTTTCTGTGTGGAAGAAGAATAATGAATAATAGTGTGGGGGATTGTGTGATGATGTGTCATTCGCTCAATTCGAAAATTCATTGCTTCAAAATTACTCAAGAATCATATTAACTAGTAGTGGTGTTTGTCTCTACAACGATCTCTCTTACCCTCCCATGGACTTATTCCTTCAAACAGAAAGAGAAAATAAAAGACAATAAATATTCCTTTTGTTAAAGTTCTTGATGTTTTTTGTGTAGAATTGTGCATATTTCTTTGTTGTTCAACTAATATAGACCTTTGTGTTTTTTTCTTTTCTCATAGCAAAGTTGAAAGCCAAACAATGTTTTCATATATATGTCAGGAGGCTCATTTTAACCAAAACGATAGAGCTTTGAGACATGTCACTGTCTAATTAACACTAATCCATCTTGCATTTGTATAACCTTCATTCTAAAAAACATAGTATTAGTTATCTTTTGCCTTTTTTAATTTGCTTAAAACGTTTGAGTGCTTTACTCTTATGTAATCCATTTTCCTAAGAATCGAGTGAATAGTTTAACCACTTTAACCCCCTTTTACTTTAATATTATTTGCCGTCGTCTCCTCAAATCACTGTTTTTTTAATTGGACTTTTCACGGACACAACCAATGGAAAAGTGCAAAAAAGCATATTCAAAGGTTCTCATCTCAAACCCACTCGGACAAGTCCAAGTGTCACAGCAGTCAGCAGCCCACTCTGTAAATAACACGTTAGCATGATTGGCACGTGGATGGAGTTTTGTTATGTGCGCACCACGAACTTACCACGCCTACGCAACACGACCTCCGTGAGAATACTAACGGCCGTTCACTTCCACTTGCCTATTTCTGAATTGCAATTCTCACGGCGTTGGAAACGTGAAACGTTGCGTCCTAGTCGAGTGTCAAAAACAGGCCCACTCGAGACAAGCATCGAACTAGACAGAGTCCTGAGTGTGTCGGACGTCTAAAGACACGTGCGTCTCACAAGCTTGGAAAAAATAGGAAAGCCAGACCATTTAGAACCTCCCAATGTGCCTTTGCTGGTCTTGCAGATCTCATCTTCCTTAATTTAATTCTTTTTTGCCTTTTTACCATACTCCTTAAGTCCTAATTAGTCAAAGATCAGTATCATTTAATTGTGATTATATGAGTATTTATTGACAAAAGATTTTGTATTCGTGAAAAAGTGACACGTAACGTATAGGAAAAAGGGGTAATAATGTAATTCGAAACAGCATTCACAATTTATGACAGTAGTTCCCCTGTCTTGTCCTTTGGTTATATATAAACAAGAACAACAACGAAACATTGTATCTTTGTTTGGTACTTCAGGGAAGAAGAAGAAAGAAAGAAAGAGATGGACGCCGAGAAGGGTAGTGATAAAAACAGTGCCCATCTCTCCTCGGACCACGAGCGTTGTCCCGTGGAGGAAGTGGCTCTGGTGGTTCCTGAGACGGACGATCCAAGCATACCGGTGATGACATTCAGAGCTTGGTTCTTGGGTCTGAGCTCTTGTGTTCTGCTCATCTTTCTCAACACTTTCTTCACCTACCGCACGCAGCCGCTCACCATCTCGGCCATCCTCATGCAGATCGCTGTCTTGCCCATCGGCAAGTTCATGGCTAGGACTCTTCCCACCACTTCTCGCAACCTTCTTGGGTGGAAGTTTAGCCTCAATCCTGGTCCTTTTAATATCAAGGAGCATGTCATTATCACCATCTTTGCCAATTGTGGCGTCGCTTACGGTGGTGGTGATGCTTACTCCATTGGGGCTATCACTGTTATGAAGGCTTACTATAAGCAGAGCCTTAGCTTCATCTGTGGCCTCTTCATCGTCTTGACCACTCAGGTATCTTTCTCTCTCTCTCTTTGGCTTTCAAGATTCGTTTAAGATCTGTTAGTTGACCAACAATGGAAATGAAATTTTGTAGATTATCGGTTATGGTTGGGCTGGAATTTTGAGGAGGTACTTGGTTGATCCTGTTGACATGTGGTGGCCTTCTAATCTTGCTCAAGTGTCTCTCTTCAGGTTTTAAATCCAATCTTGATTCGTATATTACCTGCACTGCGAGAAAGCTGATTCCGTTGAAGTTGAATTGTATTGTTTCTGTGTTTTGTTTCAGAGCGTTGCACGAGAAGGAAGAGAAGTCTAAAGGCTTTACGAGGATGCAGTTCTTTCTAGTGGCTCTTGGTGCAAGCTTTCTTTACTATGCGCTTCCAGGCTATCTATTCCCAATCTTGACCTTCTTCTCATGGGTTTGTTGGGCTTGGCCTAACAGCATCACGGCTCAGCAAGTTGGCTCAGGGTACCATGGCCTTGGTGTTGGAGCCTTCACTCTTGACTGGGCTGGTATCTCTGCTTACCATGGTAGTCCCTTGGTGGCTCCATGGTCCTCTATCCTCAACGTTGGTGTTGGTTTCATCATGTTCATTTACATCATCGTCCCTGTTTGTTACTGGAAGTTCAACACTTTCGATGCCAGAAAGTTCCCAATTTTCTCCAATCAGCTCTTCACTACCAGCGGCCAGAAGTATGACACAACCAAGATCTTGACACCGCAGTTTGATTTGGATATTGGTGCATATGACAGCTACGGGAAGCTTTACCTCAGCCCTCTTTTCGCACTCTCCATTGGATCCGGGTTTGCGAGATTCACTGCAACTCTAACTCATGTGGCATTGTTCAATGGCAGGTTTGTTACTTTTGTGATTCAGTTTTGTTGAGTAGGTAGGGCACTGTGAGAAGAGAATCATCATCACTTGGCGTGTTTGTGCAGGGATATATGGAGGCAAACTTGGTCTGCAGTAAACACCAGGAAGCTGGACATCCATGGGAAATTGATGCAAAGCTACAAAAAAGTGCCTGAGTGGTGGTTTTATATATTGCTGGTAGGAAGCGTAGCTATGTCTCTCCTCATGTCTTTTGTGTGGAAGGAGTCAGTGCAGCTTCCATGGTGGGGAATGCTCTTTGCTTTTGCATTGGCCTTTATTGTCACACTCCCTATTGGTGTTATTCAAGCAACTACAAATCAGGTTAATTAGTAGTTTATATGAGAGACAAGGCCTCCTCCAGTAACTAATGCTCATATCTTTGTATATTGTTTTCTTAACATTTGCAGCAACCAGGGTATGATATAATAGGGCAGTTCATAATCGGTTATATCCTGCCTGGGAAACCCATTGCAAACCTGATTTTTAAGATCTATGGGCGGATCAGCACAGTCCACGCTCTCTCATTCTTGGCAGACCTTAAGCTTGGCCATTACATGAAAATCCCACCGCGCTGCATGTACACAGCTCAGCTGGTTGGCACTGTGGTAGCTGGTGTGGTGAATCTGGGAGTGGCCTGGTGGATGCTGGAGAGCATTCAAGACATATGCGACATCGAAGGAACCCACCCTAATAGCCCCTGGACTTGCCCCAAGTACAGAGTGACGTTTGATGCTTCAGTTATTTGGGGGTTGATAGGACCAAGACGGCTGTTTGGACCAGGAGGCATGTACCGTAACCTTGTCTGGCTCTTCCTCATTGGAGCTGT
>NC_025694.1:12882283-12885659 GCF_000633955.1 Camelina sativa
TGAGCAAGGTCTTCCCAAACAAGAAGTGGATCCCTCTCATCAACATTCCGGTTATCTCCTACGGCTTTGCAGGAATGCCTCCAGCCACTCCAACCAACATTGCTAGCTGGCTGGTCACAGGAACCATCTTCAACTACTTTGTGTTCAATTACCACAAGAGATGGTGGCAGAAGTACAATTACGTACTCTCTGCAGCACTCGATGCAGGGACTGCGTTCATGGGGGTACTCTTGTTCTTCGCCCTGCAGAACGCTGGACACGACCTTAAATGGTGGGGCACAGAAGTAGACCACTGCCCTCTCGCCTCCTGTCCCACGGCTCCTGGAATCAAAGCCAAAGGCTGTCCTGTTTTCTAAATTCAACAACTTTGATTAGATTCAGACATATAAATCACATGTTTTGCTCTTTCTATTGCTTCTTTCTGTACAGCCTTCTAAGGTTAGATAGTGGCCATCAGAATGCAATAAACTCTATTTAAGATTGATTTGAGAAAAGATCTCTCCTGCAGAAAGTGATGCTTTGTTACACATCTTTTTATGTTCTGCTACATATAGCTTTTGACCAAGGACGTCAATGTTATAGATATTAGAACAACCACCTAGAGACTCGAATAACGAGCAATAGGAAAATGCGGAATTGGGACTCTAGCGAAAGCATAACCAACATCTTCCTAAACAAGAAAAGGATCTCTCTCATCAACATTCCAGTTATCTCATACAGCTTTGCCAGCTTGCTTGTCACAGTAACCATCTATATCTACTCTGTGTCCAATTACCACAAGAGGTGGTGGTAGGAGTACAATTACGTACACCGACCGCCGTAAGTGGGGGTGCTGTTATTCTTTGTCCTGCAGAACGCCGGACATAACCTCAAACAGTGTCCATCAGAATGCTGTACAGCCTTCTACTGTTAGATAGTCGCAATCATAATACAATAAACTCTACTTTAGATTCTTTTGGGCCATTAAGAAATCTGTCATCTTCTGCTTTTCACCGGTATATAGTTGATCTGCATATGCTTTGTTGCAGAAGCATATGATCATCTGTCACAATCACACTTGACTTTGCTAGATTTGAAACCAAACAATAATTTAAGAAGACTGGCAGGTGACAACTGTTGTGAAAACTTGAAAGCCCCAAAACAAAACCATAAAAAAAGATTTGCCGGTTTTACAAGTGAAGTCGTTCCTGCATTCTTCTTTTCTAAATTATACTAAAAAAAACAGATGATGAAGTCTTCGAATCAAAAGATTACACAGACACTGACTGAATACTGCATCTTCATTCTGTTGGTAAACCTTATTGACAACTTTAAAGACAACAAAATTCGCCGTATCGAGGGAATACTTTGCCTGCAAATAACTCTCTTCGTGTGTCTCCTTCCTATAGCCTCACCCATTCTCCATGAGTTTAACTTTTAACACCAAATTAGATAGGGAGCATGTCGAGTTTCCACATACTACCCATTTGGAATTGGCATCATATCTTCTCACCTCTGCAATGACTTGTAGAGCACCACAGTTACATACTTTGCTAAAAAGCGGTGAGTGGAACCAAGCGCAACCACAGATGGACCACTTTTGCCCTTCTGCATGTAAAGATGATTGAGGATGACATGCTGAGGTCTTTGCAGCGGAGATGGAATGTCAGGATTGGCTGCTGGCAAGTTCAGCAGTGTCATCTGTAGGTGCGGGGGAACCACAGGCGGTTCTTTGGAGTAGTCCTCAGCTCCCAAAAGCAAGTTGCTGTAACTATTCTCTGGAGATTGCGGAGGCTCAAACCCAGATATGCTTTGAATGTCTTCAGGAACATAGTCCTGCATACATCAAAGTATCTCTGCTGTTTTCACACGCAAAATCGAAAAAAGGAACTACAAAGCCTTGTTTTTTAAACTTGCAAACCAACATAGATCTCTTTTCCATTCCCTATAATCCTGGTTATGCAGTTCCAATAGTCTCTCCTTAAATGTTTCACTTCTCCACCTACTAACCGATTCGAAAAGCTGATGATATATGAAAAGGTACCTGAAGGTCCAAAATGTTGAAAGTGTTCCCAGCATCATCTCTTGCCAAGGGAAGCTCAGGGGCATGCCTCCACTGTCCATCAACAATGAACCTGTACTCATAGACTCCTGAAGGCAACACTTTCATGATTGTGAAATCTTTCCCAGATCTCTGCAGCCGACTTCTGATCAAACCCCCCAGAAGAACAACATAAGCTCAGATTTCGAAATGATAAAGAAGCCAAATAAAAATTGAAAACAAAACATTGAGCTGATAAAAACCTTGTCTTCCAATTGTCCCATGATCCTTCAACAGCAATCTCCTTGCCACCATGGCACCAAGTGATCATCGTAGGGATACCTTGCTCGTTACAAGCCTCTTCATACAAAGAAGATGGCGTTTGCATCCACGACGGATTAGGGATGTGAATTTCATCAGGTCTTTGAAGTGGAAGCACCGGAACCTTAAAACAAAAAAAAAGACACAAACTTTTTCAAGCTCCAGATCTCTCTCTTTTCATTACATCCTTCCAGATAAAGACAGCGAGAGCAAAAAGCGAATCTGAAAACCTGAGGAGCGAACATGAGAGGAGACTGAGTAGCTCGAGGGCTATGAGGAGGAGATTGACCCATAAGCTCAGGAGGAGCTACATGGTGGTAGTTACCATCGGAAGCAGCAGACATGGCTTCACGGGAACAAATCTCAGCGTCGTCGTCTTCAACCGCAGAGGCGTTGTTACTATTCGCTTCTTCTCTCGCGTTCACGTTACCCATATCACACAAATGATAAATCTAATCTCAATCTCTCTCTCTCTCTCTCTATATCTCCCCCTTAAAAAAAGCTCCTTTTTTTTTTTAACAAAGAGGTAACTTCTCAAACGGATCTCAACAACACAAATTCATGAGTGACAAGAGCACACTCGATTACAAGGACAGACCCGGGTATGAAAAAAGATTCGAGCTTTATCGTTAGAAATTGATCAAAAGAGCAGAGTAGGGACGGAGAAATTGAGGGGGGCAACACAACAATTATAAAAGCTTCTTCCTGACTGACTGAGAGAGAGATCAGAGAAAACTAAATAAGAAAGCAAAAACAAAAAAAAAAGCAGGAAAGAGAGGAAAAAACGACCAATCTTTTGATTTCAACTCAAGACTCTTCTTCTCTCTTCTCTCTCTCACACAAATATCATATTGAAACGATCCTATATTTGTTGTTGTTTTGTCATTTCATCAATTGTTGTTGTTGTTCCCATACACTCTCCCATCTTCCCCCACTCACATTTTTTTCCCCCATCTCTTTTACTTTCATCTCTTCGTTTTTCTTTATTGTATTTATTACCCTATAATTTGATTTGGTTACATTTACCCCCCCCCA
>NC_025694.1:12886190-12928738 GCF_000633955.1 Camelina sativa
AGGCATATCAATCACCAAATACTTCAATAAGTCACTCATTGCTATGCTCCTACACCAAGATGAAGCGACTTTTTTTTACTATTTAATAGTACTTTTTTCTTTTTAGCCATCAATTACGTTTGTTTTGGCAAAGAGGCTGTGGCTAACAACAAGGTGAGTACATATACTTCAGCTTTTGACTTTATCAAATTTCTATTTTTGGTTAATGTATGTTCCCCACTACTGAAAACTAGTAGTGCTCATATATAGATGATGGATGGAATCAAAATAATTATGAAGAGAAGAGATGGAGTGGGAGAGCCTAGCTATACTAGCCTAACTAATATGTGTTTCAGTCTTTGGAGAATGGAAGTGGGCATTGTGATGGTTCCTGCAGTATAAGCTCGGATGTGGTTGCCAAAGGATGAAAGGGGTTTTAGCTTTTGCTGTGACTTGGGAGCACTTTTTTGAAGCTTATCACAACAAAAACAAACAATCACCTTTACATCAATAAAGTCGAATGGTGGGTTTGTCTGCTGTAAAATAAAGCAAAGTCAATATCTTTACCATCACTTTCGATTGACTTGTATTCAAAGCCACAAACCAGAGACTAGTCAAAAGAAGTAGCACTAGAGGATCAGCTAAGTTTGAGATTGAAGCATATATAGATCGTTGGTGGTCAGAGGGGCAGGACTCATTCTGTGCCAAAGCGTATTAACTTCACCCTTCAAGGCTTGTTTTGTGAATGTTGTTCCCTGAAACCGACATTTTATGGTCTTGAGTATCTTATTAGTTATGATGAGTCCATCATAGTATCTTCTTCCTCTTAATTTTTGTTTTCTCTCTCTCGAAATGTCAACTTGTTAAAGTGGTCACCAACTAATTAGAGTTGACTTATTTAAGCCAACGAACTTTAGATCCTTTACCATGTCTCAGCAGCCAACTACAAACTTTTATGGAGAGAGAGAGAAAGATAGATCGTGGCCAAAATAAGAAAAGACCCTTGGAAATAGTCGTAATCTGAAGCTTCTCTACACGTTAACGAGAAGAAAAAAAGGAAAGGTATATTTTCTTGGTGCATCATCTTCTTCTCTGCTCTCAAAAGTCAAGACTACATTCACTTGATGTCTGCATCGGATCGGCAAATTTATGTTCGATTCTTGAATTTTTATTTTTATTGATCCAAAACTTTAGAGGGTTTCTGTTGATGTTCAATGGGATTAACCATTTATTTTTCATGTTTGTGGTAGGCATGGGAATAGTGAGTCGTGGGAGAGATGATGATGCAATGCTTAGATGGATTAAAGCACTTATCCTTAATTCTGTTGACTTGTTGTGATGCTGATCCTCCCAAGGGTCGTCAGAACCCTAAGGATGTGGCTAGAGGCACTGTGTGTATGTTTTATTTCTCTTCCAAAAACTTTACTACTTTTGATTCTAGCTCACAACCCCCAACAATAATGTCTTAATGTACCAAATGCAGTTACTGTGAATGAAATTGAAGCTCTTTACGAACTGTTCAAGAACATTAGCAAAGACGGGCTTATCGATAAGGTAAGCCTTAATTCGTACTATGTCTTTGTGCTCCTCTACATTATAACATTAACTAGGATCCTTTCAAATGAATTTCAGGAACATTTTCAATTCGTACTATTCAAGATAAACACAACAAGAAGCCTTTTTGCTGATAGGGTAAAAAGACTTGGTAACTTACCCATCTGGATTTCATTGCTGTACGCTTTGCAGGTGTTTGACTTATTTGATACCAAGCATACTGGGATTCTAGATTTTGAAGCCTTTGCTCGTTCTCTTTCCGTCTTTCACCCCAACGCTAAATTTGAGGATAAGATTGAGTGTAAGTGGCAGAGTCTTCACCTTTTGTTATTATTGTTTTCATATCCAAACCTTGGCATGCTCATCTTTTGCCCCTGCAGTTTCTTTCAAGCTGTATGATCTGAAGCAGCAAGGCTCTATAGAGCGACCGGAGGTGAAGCAAATGGTGGTGACGACTCTAGCTGAAACTGGCATGAACCTTTCTGATCATGTGATTGAGAGCATCATAGACAAGGTTGGTTTGGTAGTTGATCTCCACTGACATTGACTAGGCCTTCTCATATATATTTTTTGAAATGAGATGTAAAAATTTATTGGTGTAGACTTTTGAAGACGCTGATACTAAAAAGGACGGCAAGATCGATAAGGAAGAGTGGCGGACTCTTGTATTGCGCCATCCCTCTCTGATACAGAACATGAGCCTTCAACATCTCAAGTAAGTCATGTCTTTGCCTTGTTATCTTCTTCGGGTGCAAGGCTGATAGGTTTATGTGTTTGTGTTTGTGTAGGGACGTAACGAAGACGTTTCCAAATTTTGTATTTCACACTATAGTGTCAGACAATCATAGTGAGCTGGAGGCATATGGATGTTCAGGGATATGAAGAAAGGACCAAAAACTTTACAAGATTCATTCTTTCTCCTATATTTCTTCTCCATTAGTCCATTATTTTTAACAAATACAAGATCACAAACGTTTTGAAAACTACATTGTCTCTTCACAGGTTTGTTATCCGCAAACTTGTCCCGTTTATCTTATCTGTTGGATTGTGCAAGTTGATAATTTTACTTGGCATTAAGAGATTATGATATCCTTCTATGTATGTATAAACTTTGTTTTCACACCAATCTAATTGTACCTGAAAACTTGTCTAGTATTAAATTTTTGTAACACATACAAAGAGCAGTGTGATATTATGATTTTTGGAATCCACTTTTCAAGTTCAGTTCCTTTGCTCCAATAGCTTCTTTGCTCAAAGAAAGTGTAATTTTTGAAACCGTACCTTTGTTGGTTAAATGAATCTCATTCAAGCAGCAGAGGCAGATTTTAATCTCCAAACCAAAGCCAACATTTTGTTGGTTTTCATGAAAAAATGCCAATTTCATTGAACCTTTTGACCGGTTCAATTTGATTGGTCATTAACCGGTTTAAATCAAAATATTCGTACATGTTTTCAAGCTCGATTAGATGGAATTCTGTCAATCAATTTCGTTTGTCTTGTTTTTTTTTTTCTTTTCTTGAGTCAACTTAAATTTGTTTTCAGACTTTCAGAATATGTAATACTTTTAAGGCTAGGATCTGGTAAATTACTGATTCCTGAATCTTAGTTTTAAATCACTCTCCAAACTATATATATCAACCATCAACAAGGATGAGAATGAAGTACGCATGCAATAAAACAAAACGTGCTGCAATGAAATAGACTGTGATGTATGCAAAACGGACTCTAGACAATCTACCATATTATCACCACAAATGAGGTCTTACGCAAGTTCACAATCCCACTCATATGTTGATATGTTTCAGATTCCCTTCTTTTGCAACCAATGCCTAGTTTTCCGTCTCGGTTAACTCCTAATTCTCATGCCTCAACATGGAAATAATTTACCTCGGCGAGATTGACATTTGGAGCTGCAGTCCGCCTTCCAATCAATCTTACAACTCTGACATAACGTCCTTTGGCTCGTACGATTTCACGAAGCTCGGGAAAAATGCCCATCATAAAGGTTCTTGATTCATTTGATATAGCAGGTGACCCTCTTTTTTAAAGACTTGAACAAGAGAACATGTGGGATGATGTTGGTATCGTCCTGCCAAAATGAAAAAAAAGAAAAAGAAATACACAGTTAGTTAACAGATGGACTTATTCACAAAATCATATGAGATTGATTAGTAAGAAAGGAAAAAATACATGAAAGTTAGTTCGGCCTATAGCAAGAGCAGGGGCGGATCTACAGCCAAAAGGGGTGGGGCACATGCCCCACACTCATTTTTAATAATTATTCAAATAGACTTTGTTGTAATGTATCTTTTAGCTCATTTGGAAAGGAGTGTCTTATGTTGTGTCTCAGGACAAGGGTTCAAATCCTCTCATCGACATTACTTGTGCTCCACATAATTTTTGATCCTGGATCCGCCATTGAGCAAGAGTGCGAGACGAAAAAAGGGTTGCGGCAGCGAGTTGTCCATCAGTATATCCCAACGCGGGTGTGAGGCTGGTCCAGTGGCTTCTAATGCCTCGTAAGAGCTCTTTTGCAAGTTCACCTTCAGCGTTGATACAATGAAATCCCAGCCAAACAGAGATTTTGTTTGCAAGAGCTGGATCGCCGACAGCTAAGGTTTCACCAGCATCACAATTACGTTGCAAAAAATGGATCAGATGTATGTTTAGCTCCCCATCCCTCAGGTCGCGCAGCTGAATGTTAACTCGATCTGGGGTACTGCCATAACGTCTGAAAGCTGTGAACACCACCATCTGTGATGCTCCCTCATAAGAATTGAACTGTTGAGCCAAAACCTCGACATCATCTATCTTTTCTTCTTCCAGAACTCTAAAGAGGAGGAAACCCATTGGTGATTCGAACAGTGCCTTCATCTTTTATGAGTATGCACAAAGAAAAATAAAAAAAAAGAACCATCAGAACTGGAAAGATACATATCATAAAAACCTACAACAAACCATAACGAGAAAGAAAAAAAGAAGAAAATATGAGATTGATTAGTAAAAAAGGAAACAATACATGAAAGTTTGTTCGGCCTATAACAAGAGTGCGCGACGAAGAAAGGGTTCCGACAGCGAGTTGTCCATCAGTACATCCCAACGCGGGTGTGAGGCTGGTCCAATGGCTTCTAATGCCTCTCAAGAGCTCTTTTGCAACTTCACCTTTAGCGTCGATACAATTAAATACTTAGGTGACATAACAATGAACTAATCTTGCACTAATCTAATCGACCAAGGAGCAAAAGATTTTGATCTCCAAACCAAAGCCAGCATTTTGTTGTTTTGCGTGAACAAGTTCAATTTGATTAATTACTAACAGATTAAGATAAAAATAATCTTACATGCCTGAACATTTTTTTTTTGTCAACAACTTAAATTAACAAAAAAAAACCCTATAACACATGTTTTCAAGCTAGATTATATATTCTGGAATTCTGTCCATGAATTTAGTTACTTTTTTTTTAATGCGTCAACTAAAATATTTAGAGGGGTTATTGGTTCTAAGATTTTAATGGATTTGGAAATCCAAACAAAAATCATGTGTTATTCAATCATTGATTTTAAAATACTTATCAAAATTATGTGTTGTTGGTTATATGATTTACAAATACTTGTTAAAATCCTCTGTTATTCATTTAATGATTTGTTTTTGGATTTCAAAATCCACATTATGTTTTAAATAGATTAGAATGGATTTGAAAGTGTAAAATAGAAGGATTCAAATTAAAGGATTCAATAAAACATGTTATTTCAAAATCCATGTGTTTATTTTTAAAATTTACAATTCCATATGAATTTAGAAATCACCTCTCCAATAACAAACCCTAGTTTCTGACATCAATTACTTAACATTTATTTATGCATTAGAATTTTTAGTTTCGCTAGCTAGTGTTTAAAATGATAAAACCTTAAATAAAGACCCTTTGCCTGAATAAGTTCAAAATATTCTAGCACTTTACAAAATTTTAGGAAACTAATCAACAAAACTCTTTAGCAATCTTTAACAATCTTTCACTTATTTACTTTTAATGATTTTGTTGAACTTTTCAAAAATCTTTATAAATTAGAATCCAATAACACCCATTATGTTTTTCTGCCTGATCCGGCTTTGTCAAAAAAATTCATTCGACAATTTTAATTTACGTTTCTGTACGGTTAGATTTTTGTATTTACTGGATGGATAGTTAATGTTGTGGTAGTAAACTGATTGATAGTGTTCACCGGAAAACTGAAGATGCACTCTCTATAGCTGCGAGGAAACATAATTCTGCATCAGACCACATACATATGCTGTTCGACAAGGACGCAGAGCTGACGTGTCACAGTTAGATTGGTTAAGATGATGTGTCGTTAAAGTGCTGTGAGTTAAATATGAAGATAAAGCCGAGTCGGGAGAGAAGATATTTGGAGAATATTCATCTCGACGTTTAAGGAATGATAAGACTTGGAGCACAAGCGGTTACTATAAGAAGAAGATACAAAGATATTATTGTTAAGGTTTAGAGAAGCTTAGTATAAATAGCTAGACCCGCAAAATGTTTTTAACACTTAGAAACTATTGTGTGAGATTGTAAAACTTCTAGGCTAGCAAAAAGAGCTGAGAATAAGAGTGTTGGGTTTCTTCTCTTAGATCTACACTAGGGTGTGCTTCGATAGAAAAGAGAAGAATGCTTAGATTCAATCTTGTATTCAATAACTTTGTTTAATAAGATTGAGTAGAAAAGTGTTTGCTTGGCATGTTTCCAAGCAGAACTCTGTGTTGTGATCTCTATACCCCTTTCAATTGGTATCAGAGCGGACACTTGATAAAAGTTCAAATATCTTTTCAACAGGTGTGATCTTGCGACAAAGGTATTGAGAAGTCACTAGGGTTTGTTGCGCTATCAAAACTGAATCCGGAGCACTATGGACATTGGAAGGTGTCAGTCAAGGAGGTAATTTAGAGCATTGACATGGAAGCTTGATTCGCTGTGGAAGATGGTTGGACATAGCCAATGGAGAAAGATGACAAAGGTGAATTGATGCCAAAAACAAGAAAGAATTGGACAGAAGAGGAGAAAGTTGAGGCAAAGTATAACTCACAAGTCTTTTCCGTTATCTTTAACGCTCTACCATTGACTCAGTTAAACAGTTTTCAAGGATGTGTATCAGCTAAAGAGGCTTGTGATATTCTTCAAGTCACCTTTGAAGGAACTAGCAATGTCAAGCGAAAACGTCTTGGCAATCTGGCCTCCTATTTCGAGAACCTATCAATTGGAGAAGGTGAAACCGTTGCTGATTACAGCAAACGTCTGAGCTTTATAGCACATGAAGCTGTAGTTTTGGGAAAACGGTACAAAGATAAGAAACTGGTGGAGAAATTTCTCAGGAGTTTGCCACATAAGTTTCAATAGCACAGATCTGCTATTGATGTATCATTAAACTCATATGAGATAAAGTTTAATCAAGTGGTCGAGAATATGCAGGCATATGAGTTGTAGTTGAAAAAAAAAGAACAGCGCACTGAACGATCATTTGCGTTGAAAGCTGTTGAAACACAAAAGGTTGAAAAGACACAGGCTGCTGCGCTGGTAAGAAAATTCTTTCGAAAAATGGAGTGAAGTCAGCGCAGAGGAACTTCATCAATTCTAGACCTGAATCAGAGAAGAATTTTAAAAAGGGTGATAAACAAGAGCGACAATGTATGGAGTGTGAAGCGTATGGACATCTCAGGATGGAGTGCCCCAAAAATAAACGCAGAGGGTCACTGCAGTGTTATGGTTGCAAAGGTTACAGACACACCAAGGCTGAGTGTCCTACGAAAGAAAGCAAATCCAAGTTGTTTGTTATATGGAGCGATAACGAGACAGATGATGAGGAACAAGATGGTGAAATACACAATAATTATGTTGCCTTACTAGATGTTATTGAAGAAGATGAGGAAGATGAAGGCATTGAGATGACTGAGGAGGTCAAACAAACCGTTGTGTCTGACTTAGAAGATGATGAACCAGATCTATCCGATGAAGAACAAGTTGCTTTACTTATTTCAAGTTTGATTCAGAAGAAACATGAGAATGATGAGCTGATAGCTGAAAAAGAAACTTTGACAATGAAGTTAGCAAATCTGACTTTAGAGCTTGATGAAGAAAGAACTAGGTCTCAGAGACTTGAGAAGCAACTGGAAGAACAACTGAAAACATCAGGATGCTGAGCAAAAGAACAAAGGATCTCGACACAATTCTAAGCAGTGGAAGGTCAAGTACTATGAAGTGGGGTCTCAGCTATCAAGGCGAAGATAACTCAACATACACTAAGTTTGTCAAAGGTTGGACATCAGAAGACAAGGCTGCTGAAGTTCAAGGATCGTCACACATGACACAAGGACCTGCACCCTCTAAGGCTAAATATAGGAAGACCGAAGGAGTTTTTCCTCAAAAAGGATCTCAATCCGCTTACAGAGCTAAGTACAGAGTCACCCCTTGAATTCAGACACTTGCTACATATGGTCTATCGGGTAATCCTTATTCATCACAACATGCTTATGGAACAGTCTTCAACATACATCACAGTCGGAAAAATGGATGTTGGTACTCGTAAATCTTAACCATTACAAGGCTCAGTGCTATGGGTACAACAATCTTCTATCAGGGGTCATGCAGCATAAGAAATGCCATGGAGTCACGAGACGGAGTAAGCCGTTGTATGTCAAGAAGAGTGACTTTTCTGTAATGTTGCATGTACTGCTGAAAAGATTCGGTATGATCAGAAGAAATGGTACTTTGACAGTGGCTGTTCTAGACACATGACTGGGACCCACAACAATCTTACTGATTTTGAGAATGTTACAGCATGAAGAGTTACCTTTGGAGATGGTGCTATGGCAAGATCAAGGGTAAATGTGTTACAGGTGGAGAAACACAACCCAGTCTTAAAGATGTGTTTCTTGTTGATGGGTTGAAAGCTAATCTCATTAGTGTCAGTCAGCTATGTGATGAAGGTCTAGATGTTACATTTACTAAACATGACTGCAAATCTGTTGATCAACAAGGGTTTGTGAAACTCAAAGGCAAACGATCAGAGAACAATTGCTATATGTGGAAGGCAACAAGTCACTGCCACCATGTGTTTGCAGGGACAAACACAGAGCTGTGGAACCATAAGCTAGGACATCTAAACATCCGCACAATGTTAAAGCTGGCACATCAGGAAGTTGTTCGAGGGATACCAAAGCTTAAGGCTGATCAACACTTGGTGTGTGGACCATGCAATAAAGGGAAACAAGTTAAGATTTCACATAAGCATGTTTCTGATGTTCCAATCAGTCATGCTATGGAGTTGGTTCATATGGGTCTCATGGGTCCCATTCGTGTTCATAGTCTGAATGGGAAACGTTTTATCTTTGTTATGATGGATGATTATTCTCGCTACACTTGGGTCAGATTTCTTCAAGAGAAGTCTTATACACTTGAGTGTTTTCGAATTCTCGCTTCACAGATCAAGGTGAGAAGTGGGCCATCAAGACAATTCACAGTGATCATGGCGATGAATTCCAAAATGATCTATTTGACCAATTCTTCACAACACAGGGCATTATTCACCAGTTTTCAGCGCCTAGAACACTAGAGCAGAATGGTGTGGTTAAATGTATGAACAGAACTTTGCAGGAAATGGCCTGCACAATGCTACATGGAAATCATATCTCCCAACACTTTTGGGATGAGGCTGTCAACACGGCATGTTACATTATCAATCGAGTGTATGTTCGACCAGGCATAACCAATACACCTTATGAATTGTGGAAAGGAAAAACACCTACTGTTAGCTACTTTCATGTATTTGGGTGTGTCTGCTACATATTGAACGACAATGATCAGTTAGGGAAGTTTGACTCCAAGAGTGATGAAGGTTTTTTTATGGGATATTCTCGAAACAACACCGCGTTTCATGTTTACAACAAGCGCACACAGACTGTTCAAGAGACTGTTAATGTCGTGTTTGATGATTCTTCGTTTCAACGAGTATCACTGATCCCTATACCGCATACCAATGATCTGGTAACTAATACACTTGCGGACTCTTAATATTTGGATGTACCTCCCACTGCAGCTGTTGATGAATCTGCCGCTACTAGTTGTTTCTCAGAGCCCTGCCATCTTCCTCAAACCTCTCAAGTGCATCAGAATCACTCTACTAATGATTTTATTTGCGAGATTCAGGGGGTAGAGTTACCAGAGGGAAGCAGATCGATATTTTGCATTTGGCTGGGAGGAAACGAAAACCTGTACCTGAGCAGTTGCCTATGGACTCTGAAATAGTTCCATTTGCCAGTTTTGTCTCCTCAATTGAGCCTAAGAATCACAAAGAGCTTTGGTGGATTAGTTCTGGATAGCCGCGATGTAGGAAGAGCTTGAATAGTTTGCTTGAGGTGATGTGTGGGAGCTCACAAGGCGACCTGATGATGTGAATGTTGTAGGAACTAAGTGGATCTTTAAGAACAAGAGTTATGGAAATGGATGCATTGTAAGGAACAAATCACGACTAGTTGCTCAATGTTATTCACAAGTAGAAGGAGTCGACTTTTATGAGACCTTTGCACCAATTGCAAGGTTGGAATCTATCCGATTTTTGTTTGGAATGACATGCGCTCTGAAGTTCACGTTGCATTAGATGGATGTTAAGAGTGTATTTTTCTATGGAATCCTTCAAGAAGAAGTCTATGTGGAGCAACCGAAAAGGTTCGAGGACCCTCAATATCCACAATATTTGTACAAACTAAAGAAAGCTCTATATGGGCTTAAGCAAGATCTATATGGGCTTAAGCAAGCACCTAGAGCATGGTATGAGAGATTGACTACATTCTTGTTAGATCAAGGGTATGTTCGAGGGAGTGTGGACAAGACCCTGTTCGTGCTCAGCCATAATAAAGATCTGATGTTTGTTCAGAAATTTGTTGCTGACATTGTCTTTGGATCAACTCATCAACCGCTTGTGGATCAGTTTGTAAAGAACATGACATATGAATTTGAAATGAGCATGTGTGGTGAACTAACTTACTTTTTTGGGTTTGTAAGTACAACAGTCTGCTAATGGGATCTTTGTTTCTCAAAGTACATATGCTAGGAGCTTGGTGGCAAGATTTGGTCTAACAACTAGTAAGGAAGGTAAAATACCCATGGGGGTAAACGACAAACTCTCAAAAGATGAAGCTGGAGAGGCTGTTGATGAGAAATTATATCGTGGGATGATTGGCAGCCTGCTGTATTTGACTGCAAGCCAACCAGACATTTGTTTGGCTGTTGGAGTATGTGCAAGATACCAAGGAAGGCCTAAAAAATCTCATTTACTGGCGGTAAAGAAGAGCACCAAATACATCAAAGGGACAACAGAGCTTGACATCTATTATACCAAGGACACAAGTACCAGTTTAATAGGATATTGTGATGTAGATAAGGCAGGCTCGGTAGATGATCGTAGAAGCACAAGTGGTGGATGCTTCTTCATGGACAACAATCTAATATCATGGCAAAGTAAGAAGGAGAACAGTGTATCCCTATCAACGGTTGAAGTTGAGTACATTGCCTTAGGAAGCTGTACACAAGAAGGGAGAGATGTTGACTCGGACTTTGATGAGTGAAGGGGGGTTTAGATTATGGGGGAGCTTGTGTTCTGTTTTTGCTCAATTATGTTTTTTTTTGTGTGTTCACAGAACTAGTTTTTTTTGGCTCTGTAATATGTTTGAACCTGGTATTTTGGAATGACTCAGCTATGATTGTTGCATTAGTTTTTTTGGTCTTCGTGTTGTGGTCCGTCTTTTGGTCTTGTGGTTTTCAGGATGAGTTGCATGGAGTGCTTGTTTATCAAATTGAGTCAAAAAGGGGGAGATTGAACTAATTGATAATTTTCATTAGAAAACTGAAGATGCTGTCACCGTAGCAAATCATTGTGCGGAGCAAGGAGCTGCGAGGAAACAGGACTCTGCATTATACCACAGACATATGTTGTTCGACAAGGAAGCAGAGCTGACGTGTCACGGTTAAATTGGTTAAGATGATGTGTTGTTTAAGTACTGTGAGTTAAATATGAAGATAAAGCCGAGTCGGGAGAGAAGATATTTGGAGAATATCCATCTCGACGTTTAAGGAATGATAAGGCATGGAGCACAAACGGTTACTATAAGAAGAAGATACAAAGATATTCTTGTTAGGGTTTAGGAAAGCTTAGTATAAATAGCTTAGGGGGAGCCGCATAATGTTTTTAACACTTAGAAACTATTGTGTGAGATTGTAAAACTTCTTGGCTAGCAAAAAGAGATGAGAATGTGAGTATTGAGTTTCTTATCTTAGATCTACACTAGGGTGTGCTTAGATAGAAAAGAGAAGAGTGCTTATATTCAGTTATATTCAATAACTTTGTTTAATAAGATTGAATAGAAAAATAGTTGTTTGGTGTGTTTCCAACCAGAACTGTGTTGTGATCTCTATACCTTTTTCAAAAACATTTTTTTTTTTGGTTGGGATCATAACGACCACATTAAACAGTTTAAACCGCTATGTTAACTAACAAAATTTTATCCTTTTATTTTCAGTCAATTGGGCTTCCTATTCGATAATTAAACGAGTCTAAGACAACAACATCCGATAAAGAAAAATATGAATTATCATCTTGGAAACTGTCTCAGACTATCCTCATCAGTAAAAAATCCACAGAGTTTCTTAAAAACAAAATAAATTAATATTTTAATTGTTAGATTATATTTTATTTTTTAAAGAAAGTTGAACCAATGAGAATAGTCTAATAATGCAAGAAACGTTTCAAATGTTTCTTGATGAAGAAACGTTTCTCTCCTCACTCATAACTTTTCATTACTTTTTGATTTTTTTATTGTAAAAGTTTCTAATAAGAAACACCAATGAGGATAGTCTCATACCCGAAATCAGAAAATTAAGAGACTTTCTAACTAGTCAAAAATTAAGTCGAGATAACAAAAAAACTAAAAATCTAATCCTAATATGCCTTTAGATAAGCTAGAAAGAGTTTTTTTTTTTTTTTTTTAATAATAGAAATTACAACCGAAATATGAACCTGGTAGGTACACTATAATGACAACCCTGAACCATGGCTAGATTACCGAGATTCACTGTGGATCCCAAAGAACGTAACATCAATCCTACTTTAAAAACACAGAGTGTGACAATTAAATTCTTTTACTGTGTACAATAACACTCCATTGTATCTTAGTACAAAGGAGCATTTGGTCGTGTCGGAAGATATGGTTAGTTGTTTGGTATAGTGAGAATTGGTGAAATTGGTTACTTACTCCAATTCTATGTTCTTTTATAAAGTTGGTTCAGGTGAGGGGGAGGCTTCGTCTTGGTCGTCCCAATGATTGACTCTTAATTAAAAAAAAACAAAAGAAAAAAGGACAGTGGAGTTGGACTCTTGTTGGAGGACTTTTGACGACTCCAGCTCGACTTGGGTGGGGGCTCCCCTCTCTCTTTAGTTGAGTAATCTTCACACTTTTTCCCCAACTGCTTCCTCTCTTTCTCACGGATCTCTCTCCGTCTGCGTAAAGACAAAGATTCATCCTTTAAGCTCCACACCCCCACTCAGATCTACACCAAAATGTACTTTTTCTAGGTTTTCACAGTTAACACAAAACCCCCAATTTGTTTTCCCACAGATGTGGTAGCGGACATTGTATTTAGATCTCTATCTCTTTGTCTCCGAATTCGGAAATGGAGAACAACAATCTTGGTCTTCGTTTTCGTAAGATACCTCGTCAACCTGTTGCTCTCCCCAAGCTCGATCCTTTGGTAACCGCCTTCCTTAATTGTCTTTTCTCTCTCTCTCTCTCTCTCTCTCTCTCTCCTTAATGTTTCGTTAACCTGATTGATGTGTGTTTCCTCTTTTTTTTGTTTAGCTTGATGAGAATCTGGAACAATGGCCGCATTTGAACCAATTGGTTCAATGCTACGGCACTGAATGGGTTAAAGATGTTAATAAATATGGACACTATGAAAACACTCGACCTGATTCTTTCCAGAGTCAGATTTTTGAAGGACCTGACACTGATACTGAGACTGGTAAGCTTGCATTGTTTTTTGCCTTTTGTCAAGTTTTGTGCTTCAGTCGTCAATTATTGTTATTAACTTTCTTGCTTCTTCAGAAATTCGTCTTGCTAGTGCTAGGAGTGCAACCATTGAGGAGGATGTAGCTAGCATTTCTGGGAGGCCTTTTTCTGATTCTGGATCCTCCAAGGTGTCTTCTTCTTCTCAATTTCATTGCCCTATTCTATTTATTTCTTCTCGTTTGGTTCTTACTTTGAATTGCATGGGGGGGTTTTTGCAGCACTTTGGGCAACCTCCCCTCCCTGCTTATGAACCAGCTTTTGACTGGGAAAATGAAAGAGCTATGATATTTGGACAGAGAACTCCCGAATCACCTGCAGCTAGCTATTCCAGGTTCTTATGCATGTCACTTTACTTGTTCTTTTTTTTTTTATGTTTGAAATCTTACTATCTTTGTCTGATTTATCCTTCTGTTCCCTCTATTATCTACACAGTGGATTGAAGATCTCGGTCAGAGTTTTGTCTCTAGCTTTTCAGTCTGGCTTAGTTGGTGAGAAAACTAACTAAATCTTATTATCTTTGACCGATTTATCATTCTGTTCCCTGTAATTTTAGTTAGTCTTACATCTTTAAGTTCCCTTTTGCCGCCCTTCCCTGCAGAACCATTTTTTGGCTCGATTGCATTGTACAATCAAGAGAGGAAGGAGAAACTCTCTGAGGATTTTTATTTTCATATTTTGCCGACGGAAATGCAGGATGTAAGTCACTGAACAGAGCAAAGTGTCCCCTTTTCGGCTTTGTCCTTCTCATGGTTTATAAAAGTTGGTTTAAGTTTTATCTCACTTCATTTTTGCTAACTTGCGCCGCCCCTTGTACATTATCTTGCAGGCTAGACTTTCTTCTGAAAATCGTGGAGTATTTTATCTAGATGCCCCATCAGCTTCTGTTTGCCTGCTTATTCAATTAGAAAAAACAGCAACAGAGGAGGGAGGCATTACAACATCTGTCTATTCCCGTAAAGAGCCTGTAATTTCCAAAATCCTGAATTTTCCCTTACTGTCTAGTCTCTTGCTCATGTGTATGGTGATTGTGGCTTTCAAAATTGATTTCGAGTAATTTGGAGACAGCCTGCGACGTGCGACACTGCGACGTATAATATCGGCTGTCTTTACTGTGTGTTTTGAACTTTTGATTATATATTTTAGAGTAGTCATGGTGATAGCTGGATCTATATATCACAATTAGGAAGTACCCTGTTATTAGTAAGTTAGTAACTAAGTTCTCTGGCCATTTGTGAATCAGGTGCACTTAACTGAGAGGGAAAAGCAAAAGTTGCAGGTCTGGTCTCGCATTATGCCTTACCGAGAGTCTTTTGCTTGGGCAGTTGTTCCACTTTTTGATAATAATATCACCACAAACACTGGTGAATCTGCTTCCCCTAGCAGTCCACTTGCTCCCAGTATGACTGCGTCAAGTTCTCATGATGGTGTTTTTGAACCCATTGCAAAGATCACATCAGATGGAAAGCAAGGTTATTCAGGTGGAAGTTCTGTCGTAGTTGAAATATCTAATTTAAACAAAGTTAAAGAGAGCTACTCCGAAGAGTCAATTCAGGTAGGATGTTTAGTTTTCAAATCCCACACAGTTTTTATTTTGTCTTTATGATTGATTTTACATTGCTTTGAATTTGAGATGGTGTGGAATAGTTTTTATATATTTCGTTCAATTTGAAAATCCTATTACGTCTGTCACTTGCTAGGTACACTTCGGTTGGTTGACATGTATGTAAGCAAGTAGAGTTGCATGCACAGTCGATTGAATACATGCTTTGGTAATTTCATAGATGATATTCTTTTTGTTTCCTATTTGAATGAATCGATTTTGGTAGCATTTGGCAATCAGGTCATGGGGTTTAATTCATTAGTTTTGAGAAAGAGAAGTTCCTCATTTTTTTTCCCTTTCTGAAGTGTAGTTAGTAACAGTTATATATACTAGATACAATCACAAGGAAACAAAATTTGCGAGCTGTCTCTTCTTTTACTCACATGAAAAGAATTCAGATACTAATTGTTTTGGTAACTTCATCAGTCATATAACAGGAATGCTTTATTGATATAACAACATACTGCATATTGTTGCTTTCATCTGGAGGAAACGCATATCTAAAATCCCTATAATTCGTCTTGATCAGTTGGACTTATTACATGTCCTAATGTGCTAATTATCTAATAGATTATTGTTTGATTTTTACAGGACCCTAAACGGAAGGTTCACAAACCTGTTAAAGGGGTTCTAAGACTGGAAATTGAGAAACATCGGAATGGACATGGAGACTTTGAAGATCTATCTGAAAATGGAAGTATCATTAATGACTCCCTTGATCCGACTGACCGCCTCAGTGACCTGACACTTATGAAGTGTCCCAATTCTGGTTCTGGTGGACTCCGTAGTGGCTGTTCGAAGTGGAATTCGGAGGACGGAAAGGATGTTTCGAGAAACCTAACAAGTTCAAGTGGGACTCCTGACTTAAATTGTTATCATGTAAGCACATCAGCTTTATCATTCTTTCTACCAATTCCCTGATCTACTGCTTATAGTTATACTTCGTCTTTAGCTCCCATCTCTTTTCAACAACCTGTTTTCTCAATAGAGGATAAAAGTGCAATAGAGATATTCTTTTTTCTAACTCTAGTTAGATGCTGGAAAGCTGTGTATAGTCTTCGGTGTAATTTACTCGCAAATTGATATGTTTATCGTCTTCCAGGCTTTTGATTTCTGCTCTACGACAAGAAACGAGCCTTTTCAACATCTCTTCCATTGCCTTTATGTGTATCCTGTAGCTGTTACTCTAAGTCGGAAGAGGAATCCCTTTATTCGTGTAGAATTGAGAAAGGATGACACAGATGTCCGAAAACAACCCCTCGAGGTAATTATTTTGATTATCACAAGTCCTGTAAACGATCTGACCTTTTTCTTGAGTCTTATTTGTTTCTTACTATTGATTTGGCTAGGCAATTTATCCAAGAGAGCCTGGTGTTTCACTTCATAAGTGGGTTCATACACAGGTTGCTGTTGGTGCTAGGGCTGCTAGCTACCATGATGAAATTAAGGTTTCTCTTCCTGCCACATGGACGCCATCACATCATCTGTTGTTCACTTTTTTTCATGTTGATCTCCAGACAAAGCTAGAAGCTCCAAGACCAGTAAGATTTACATAGAGTTATGTGCTTGCTTCTCTCTGATGAATCTATCCCCCAGTGTCTAACTATCTTTTCTTTTCAGGTAGTTGTTGGATATGCATCACTTCCATTATCTACCTATATCCAGTATGTATATGATATTCCCTATTTGGTCTCTGAAATCTTATGTACTGCTAAAGAAGGCTTCTCTTTTAAATTTCCTTATCACTAATTGTTAAGAGATGCGTTTTTTCATCTGTATGAGCGAAAATGCTAGTATACAAACAAAAATGAAATTTTGAAGATGCAGTATATCATTGATGTCAAACTTATCTGAACAACTAGATTACTTAATAAGCTGGGAGAAGTGTATGCCTTGATTTATTCATTTTTTCTTGTTGCTGACAATTTGTTTGATTACTAATGCAGCTCACGGTCTGATATTTCTCTACCAGTAATGAGAGAACTGGTTCCCCACTATCTTCAGGAAACCACCAAGGTATGTTGTCATAATTTGAAAGCATCAGAGTTAGATATATTTTTTGCATGTTAAGCTAGTATAATAGTTCAAATCCGCATGAGTGTTTGAAATTCAAAAGTTGGAAAGGGATTATGGAAAAATTTCATGCATGCAAGGAAGATAAAGAACAATAGGCTAGACTGTTAAGAAGGTTCTGTAGCTGATGACTAATTAAGGGGTTGTCACCTGCAAGCATTGCAAACCTTTAAGAAATCAACAAAAGTATACTCTGCAACCACATTGAGAAGAAGAACTGACTAACAGGTTTTGGCGTTTGTATTAATCTAGGCTGTAGCTTCTCACGTTACAAAAAAGGATTTAACTTAGGTAACTCCAAACTTTCCATCGTCAGAAAATTACCATTGTGCATATCCTTCAAGAGATCAACGAAGAATACAAGGGTGGTTGTAGATCATCTCACTGTGGCATCTATTGGTGGAAATGAACATTAAATTCCGCATAGTGCTGGAGAATTGTGTATAATTTGGTATTATATCCTAGGAATATTGGTTGGTGGACCTGATAATCAGTTCTAGTTCTCAACTTTGGTATAACTAGTGAGATAATTCTATCTTAGGTGTCTTTTTATTATTTTTACTCAAGCTAGGAATTGTGTAATAACATTCTTATATATTGATCATAGCAACATTACTTTAAACATAGTTTTACAATTATACTCTTTGACAATTACAGGAAAGGTTGGATTATTTGGAAGATGGCAAGAATATTTTTAAGTTGCGACTGAGACTTTGTTCATCTCTTTATCCAACCAATGAACGTGTCAGGGATTTCTGTCTAGAGTATGATAGACATACCCTCCGGACAAACCCTCCCTGGGGTTCGGAACTGTTGCAGGTATCCACAGGAACTCTGTCTCATTTGATTTATTTTCTCCACTGTTATTTTTAACATGTTCTTTTTATATCTCTTAAGGCAATAAACAGTTTGAAGCACGTTGATTCTACTGCCTTGCTTCAGTTTCTTTACCCAATTCTTAACATGCTCCTTCATCTTATTGGCAATGGTGGAGAAACTCTTCAGGTTTGTTTGAAATCTTCTAGTTCCTTTATCATAGATTTTTGATATAAGCATTCTTGACTCTTATTTCTGTCCATGTGACTATTTCGCACATCATTTAACAATCAAGTATTTTCAACTTGCTTCAGGTTGCAGCATTCAGAGCCATGGTGGATATTTTAACTCGGTATGCATTTCTTAGTGTTAAGCTTAGCTACGTTTAATCTAGAACAAATAATAAATTTGTAAAAGGGCTTGTCTAGTAGGATATATAATCTGCTCCAATTGAAAATTTAACCCAAAGGATCAGGGGACACTATTATTAGAACATTTATACAACAAGGGTTAGAGTTTAGCTAAATGACCAAAGAATGTTATGTCACAATGTCATTGGCCTTTAACTTTGAATGGTCTATTATCAGAATATCATTAGAGTTGCAAATAATGTGTCTAACTGGACGCTGGTAAATGTATTACAAGCACACGAACCCTTGTTCTTACCAGATCTTTCAATTTGTTTCTATAGGGTGCAGCAGGTGTCGTTTGATGATGCTGACCGAAATCGTTTTCTGGTCACCTATGTTGATTATTCTTTTGATGATTTTGGAGGCAATCAACCTCCAGTTTATCCTGGATTAGCAACTGTATGGGGAAGTTTAGCTAGAAGCAAGGTACAAATTGCACATGTTGTCTGGATGAAACTAGCTTATCTTTGTTCTAATGTGATATACATTTCATTATACTTTTCACCAAAGTTGAGCAATCTCCATGTTACCTATTCGTTCAGCTATCTGCTGTGAAATTTCTTAGTTATTTCGCTTTTGGTTGATGAACACTTACTGGCCTTACAGGCTAAAGGTTACCGGGTTGGACCTGTATATGACGACGTATTATCAATGGCGTGGTTTTTCCTTGAGTTGATTGTTAAATCAATGGCATTGGAGCAGGCACGTCTTTATGATCACAATCTACCTTCAGGTATTATTGGGATATTCAGTTTCCATTTTCCATAAATTTTTCATTGTCAAGTGGACATGCAATACTGTTTTAGGAATTGGTCAATGAAAAAACTGGATGATAATATTTAACGAAGAACCTGATGACATGTAATATGAGTGTTGTTTTGAACCTAATGGCCAAGAACTCAAGTAACTATTTGCACCAAAATGACGCATATGTTGACATATAAGAAAAAATTTATTAAAGTTGCTCTCTGTTCTACTTTCTAAACCTGAATGTATACGAGAGTCTCAACAAATTATAAGTGCATATAACTCGAATACAAGTTCCAATAATGATCACTCATCATGCCAGTGCCACAATGTAGTATGCTTATTAGTGGTTGTAATTACAAAATACATTGTGGCCTTAGATTAATCATGGTCTATCTATTGCCCTAAATTGTGCGTTAACTAGTTTCAGAGTGATTAAGGTATTATACGGTTACCAAGTACCGTGCTCATTTTTTCTTCTTTATCATAGGCGAGGATGTTCCACCCATGCAGCTCAAAGAAAGTGTTTTCCGATGTATCATGCAATTGTTTGATTGTCTTTTAACTGAAGTACATGAACGTTGTAAAAAGGGCTTAAGCTTGGCAAAACGTCTGAACAGCAGTTTGGCCTTCTTCTGTTATGATCTTTTATATATCATTGAGCCCTGCCAAGTCTATGAACTGGTATGTTTTTGTTTTGTATCTTTCAGATTATCATACGTCGCAGCAACGGTTTGCATTACTAATTGATCGATCATGTGCATCTGTATGGTTTTCAGGTGTGGAAATTGTATGCTAATATTGTTCATGAAAAAAATCTTTAATTCAAAAACGTTTATTATCTTTCAACTGATTTTTGGGACATATCTTTGCCATCGGTAGTCAGTAGTTTAGAACATGGGAATAATTTATCCTTCAAATAGTTTTGATAGTGATAACAGTTACACGTCCTTCTCGCTCTCAACAGGTATCATTATACATGGACAAGTTTTCTGGTGTTTGTCAATCTGTTCTACACGAATGCAAGCTCACGTTTTTGCAAATTATCTCCGACCATGATCTTTTTGTAGAAATGCCTGGCAGAGACCCATCAGACAGGTACTCCACCCTAGATACTCGTTACCTGTTTATTCATTTTTGCGTTGTCAAACATTTGCATTTTGTAGCACACTTGAGCTCATAGAAATAGAACATAAAGAGGCCACTTCTGCAGTAAGCATATGAAGTCTTGAAAAGATGCAGTAAACTGAACTACAGTCTTCCATCTTCTTTTATGTGTGTGTGCATCCGGATGGATTTTTTTTACTCAGCTAACTCTATTTGTATGTTCTAGGAATTATTTATCATCCATATTAATACAAGAATTATTTCTCTCCCTGGATCATGATGAGCTGCCTCTGCGGGCGAAGGTACTTCTAATTCTAAATGTCTGTACGTATAAGATACATATCATGTAAGAATTTCACACTGTGAATCGTTTCCTTTTTTGGTATCCTTTCAGGGAGCAAGAATTTTAGTGATCCTCTTGTGCAAGCATGAATTTGATGCGCGGTACCAGAAAGCCGAAGATAAGCTGTATATTGCACAACTATATTTTCCTTTCGTCGGGCAGGTATGTTACAGTGGCTTAATAAAAATAATGCACACATTCTTTCATTTAGGAAGTCCTTTTCAATACTTCTGCTTTGAATTTTTTTGTGGTCAATGGTATTTAGGAAGTCCTTTCCAAGGCTAAAAAGCAGCTCAGAAGCTTGTGTAATTCCCTCAATAATCGTGTCATAAGCATCCATTATTACAGGAACATTAATAATGTGTTAGGATTTAAATGGTGTGGCAACCTTTTGACTGATTGCTTTGTTTATAATTTATACAGTAATAGCTAAGGTCAGCTGATAAATGCTTCTGACATTTTATGTTGATTTCTTCCTTTTGCAGATTTTAGATGAAATGCCTGTTTTTTATAACCTAAATGCTACTGAAAAGCGTGAGGTTTTAATTGGTGTGCTGCAAATTGTTCGTAATCTGGATGACACATCCCTTGTCAAGGCATGGCAGCAGAGCATCGCTCGTACTAGATTGTATTTCAAACTCATGGAAGAATGCCTCATACTTTTCGAGGTTCCTTTCCAACAACCATTTCTTTAAATTTGGGAAAAGGCTCAACTATTTTATGTAACTCACTGTTAAAGGAAGCCAAAGGAAATTGTTATCCATAGAACTATGGATACTGGTGGTCTATGGTAGCTATTATATAACTTATCTACCATTCTCCTTTTTTTTTCCTTTTTTGGGAGAAAATTTTATTTTAGCTAGTTGTGTGGATGTGGTAGAATGATTTGGGGACTGCCTACAACCTAGTAGAACTTAGAGTTGATGTATTACCTCAAAAATGTTTGTATTTGTAGTCCACTTACTGTTCGAGTCCTAATGTCCTATGGTGATTTGATAATGTTGAATTAAAATAAAATTTCAGCACAAAAAGGCTGACAACATCCTTGGAGGCAACAATTCTCGTGGGCCTATTAGTGAAGGAGCTGGATCACCAAAGTACTCCGAGCGACTTTCTCCTGCTATTAACAATTATCTGTCAGAGGCTTCTCGCCAAGAAGTCAGGGTGAGTTGCTAAATTTATCCTGTATGTTTGTTCCTCTCTTCTAATTTTTGGTATAGAAGTATAAACCTACAAGTTCACCTAGAGTTCCATAACATTGTTGCTTTCTTTTGGTGGGCTTCTCAAAACTAAGTTAGAAAGTTCGACACTTTTTACTTATTTTATGTTAAACCTAAGGACCGTTCAAATGCCTTCTGAATTTTTACTGCAGCTAGAGGGAACACCTGATAATGGGTACCTGTGGCAGAGAGTTAATTCTCAGTTGGCCTCCCCTAGCCAACCTTATTCTCTAAGAGAAGCTTTAGCGCAAGCACAATCTTCGCGGATTGGAGCTTCAGCCCAGGCACTAAGAGAATCGCTGCACCCTATTTTGAGGCAAAAACTGGTATAGTTTATGTTCCCTTCATACCTCTCCTGAATGTTACTCATCATTTTTCTCGCATAGTCTTCAATGAGATTGCATTCACTCTCACCAGGAACTTTGGGAAGAGAATGTAAGTGCAACTGTTAGCCTCCAGGTTTTGGAGATCACTGAAAATTTTTCATCAATGGCAGCCTCTCACAATATTGCGACAGACTATGGCAAATTGGACTGCATTACTACAATATTGACGAGTTTCTTCTCTCGAAACCAGTCACTAGCCTTCTGGAAAGCCTTCTTTCCAATTTTCAACAGAATCTTTGATCTACATGGGGCTACACTAATGGCCAGGGAAAATGATCGCTTCTTAAAACAGATAGCCTTCCATCTTCTCCGGCTTGCTGTTTACCGCAATGACAGTGTCAGGAAAAGGGCTGTTATTGGTCTCCAAATATTAGTTAAGGTGAGACATCCAGATTCCTGTAAAGACTTATCTGTTTCTTGCGAGCTGGTATGAATTCAATTGCTTTGTTCTTGCAGAGCTCGCTATACTTTATGCAGACTGCTAGGCTGAGGGCTTTGCTGACAATTACACTTTCAGAACTCATGTCGGATGTCCAAGTGACTCATATGAAAACAGATAATACATTAGAAGAGAGTGGAGAGGCACGGCGGCTTCAACAGTCATTAGGCGAAATGGCTGATGAAGCTAAGAGTGTCAATTTGTTGAGGGAGTGTGGTCTTCCTGATGATACACTGTTGATAATTCCCGAGAAATTTACTGAGAACCGCTGGTCATGGGATGAAGTGAAACATCTTTCTGACAGCCTTGTTCTTGCTCTTGATGCCAGCCTCGGGCATGCCCTTTTGGTATGGTTTATAATCGACTTTGCATTTCGTAAAGATATTGTTTCTGGTGTTAGTGAGGAAAGATATGTCTTCTGCTCGTCTGTCTTGATTGCTAAATTGATCCTTGCCTTGTTATGTGGTGGAAGTGTCATGTTTTTTACTCCCCGTCAACACCTATTTTAGTATTTTCATCGAATTGATAGGTATATAAGATAACACAGGATCTAATTTCTGTATGGAAGTTGGAAATTGACACTGATGAAAGTGTGTCCGAGTACATCTGCATTTTCCTGTCATGATTGTGTGGTCTCATCATATATAGGAAGATAATTTTACGCTTATAGAGAGTTGATTCATGTCCCTCCCTTCTCTTTCCTGATATTTCCTGAACTTTTAACTTGGGAATTTTAGGTGAGTTTAGATATTACTGTGAATGACTGTTTTGACATCACTGGTCTAAATTCTCACAGACCGGCTTGCCAAACTTACATAAGTTTGCTAATCCTGTTTTGTGGCATCACTTTCATGTTTGCACCATTTCCCATTTCGTTTCTTCTTTGTTCCTATCGTGATGAAGGAAAAACTATTAGACTCAACCAGTCTGTATGTTATTCTGTACTTTTCCAATGCAAAATCTGTTATTACAGGGATCTGTGATGGCTATGGATCGATATGCTGCGGCTGAGAGCTTCTACAAACTTGGAATGGCATTTGCTCCTGTTCCTGATCTTCACATAATGTGGTTGCTGCATCTATGTGATGCCCACCAGGAAATGCAGTCTTGGGCTGAAGCTGCACAGTGTGCTGTGGCGGTTGCAGGTGTTATAATGCAGGTACTAATAATATATAAATCTAGTATGTGTTTTAGATGTGCAGTGAATCATCTCTGCAGTATGGTTGGCTTTTATGCTCTACAGTCTTCATTCTAGTCTTCCCGTACACTAAATACTACTTCCAGAACTTATGCGCATGTTTTGGTTTTCGCCTTGTAGGCCTTGGTGGCTAGAAATGATGGTGTGTGGAGCAAGGATCATGTGTCTTCCTTGCGTAAGATTTGCCCGATGGTAAGTGGCGAGTTTACAACAGAGGCATCTGCAGCTGAAGTCGAGGGTTATGGTGCTTCAAAGCTAACAGTTGACTCCGCCGTCAAGTATCTACAGCTTGCTAATAAGCTTTTCTCTCAAGCTGAGCTCTACCATTTTTGTGCCAGCATTTTGGAACTTGTTATTCCAGTTTACAAGAGCAGGAAGGCTTATGGGCAGTTGGCTAAGTGTCACACTTTACTTACCAATATATACGAGTCTATTCTTGACCAAGAATCAAACCCAATCCCATTTATCGATGCTACATATTACCGGGTGGGATTTTACGGGGAAAAGTTTGGGAAGTTGGACAGGAAAGAATATGTATATCGAGAACCACGAGATGTGCGGCTAGGGGATATAATGGAAAAGCTGAGCCATATTTATGAATCAAGAATGGACAGCAACCATATTCTGCACATTATACCAGATTCGAGACAAGTGAAGGCAGAAGAATTGCAGGCAGGAGCGTGCTACCTGCAAATTACGGCTGTTGATGCAGTGATGGAAGATGAGGATCTTGGGAGCAGAAGAGAAAGAATATTTTCTCTTTCGACTGGAAGTGTTCGAGCACGAGTGTTTGATCGCTTCTTGTTTGACACACCATTTACAAAAAATGGTAAGACACAAGGTGGATTAGAAGATCAATGGAAGAGAAGAACAGTGCTGCAGACGGAGGGTTCATTCCCTGCCCTTGTGAATAGGCTGTTAGTTACCAAGTCTGAATCCCTTGAGTTCTCACCAGTGGAGAATGCGATTGGAATGATTGAAACGCGGACCACTGCTCTGAGAAATGAGCTAGAGGAGCCTCGTAGCTCGGATGGGGATCACCTACCACGGCTTCAAAGTCTGCAGAGGATTCTCCAAGGAAGTGTTGCAGTGCAGGTGAGTTTTGTCCCATATTATCTGTAATAGATTGTGTTGTTAAACGTAGAAATGCTTATCATATGCCTTTCCATGGAAATATGCAGGTGAACAGTGGGGTGTTGAGCGTGTGCACAGCTTTCTTATCAGGAGAGCCTGCAACTAGATTGCGTTCGCAGGAACTGCAGCAACTGATAGCAGCACTGCTTGAATTCATGGCAGTTTGTAAGCGTGCCATTAGGGTTCACTTTAGATTAATTGGGGAAGAAGATCAGGAATTCCATACGCAGCTTGTCAATGGATTTCAGTCTCTCACTGCAGAACTCTCACATTACATTCCTGCTATCTTGTCCGAACTTTAGATTCTTTGTCAGGCTTTTTTTTTCTTTTGCTATGAGTTTTGTGCTTTTTCTTCCACTATTTTGGTTTGGCTATATGTTTGTCATTAGCTTATTTCTTTCTTTGAGAGAGTGATTAACAAAGAAAAAAAAAGAGTCAATTCAGTAAATGACAGCGAATGAAAGATAAACTAGAAAGGTAACAAATGGATTGACGTCTAATTCAGAAACATTTAAGAAAAGAAGAGACACATAAGAGACGTTGAAACACAAGGCATAGCTTGTAACTCGTCAATCATCTTCTGTTTCTCTTCAGGATTGCAGGTTGAATTCATCGTAATTTCTGCCCTTTTTAAACACACGGAGTTTTCCAGAATGTATCTCATGAGTTGTTTTTCAACTTCTCTTCCTTCGTATGCTTTCCATTTAAAGATCATGAGATGAGACGACAAACATTTGGGAACAGAACTCGGTTGGTTCCATAAAACTGGAACATGATTCTCAGACCAATCAGTCTTAAATTTGGAGTCGACCATTAAAACCTCTAGTTTAGGACAATTAGAGAGCAAAACCACAAGTGACTCACACCAGTCCGGGTGAAATCGATTTATGACACACTCTTTAAGTAGAGTGTAAATAACAGCGTTGCACCATGGAACCATTGTATGAGATCCACCTGGAGATAGCTGAAGATACTCGATCGAGGAAAGAGATGTCAGAAAATTGTAATCAGGGTAAAAGTCAACACCAATAAATGCTCTCATAAGACGAGGCATATGGTTAATCGAGGAAGAGTGTCCCGATCCGTTAACAATGTGGAGATACTATTAAATCTGGGGTGTCTATAACCAAAGACGCCTCGGTATCATCATCGTCTTCCTGAAAGAATATATTCGTATAAGTTAATCTCAGTAGAGAAGGCACTTTCACAGTAAACTTTCTCACATTATCATACACAGAATAACTTCGAGTCACATCCAGATCCTTGAGAACGGGGCAAGTTGATAAAAGCCTGACATGAGAATCTTCGTCTCTGAATACAACATCTTCAAGAACAAGCTTGTAAAGTGAAGGGAGATCAGCCTCACAAGGAACATCCACAAGAATCTCGCCCATGAGAACCAATTTCGTAAGCGTTTTGCACGTGTAAAGATTCTTCGGCATTGTAATCGGCTCGCCAAACCAGTCGAGGTAGAAGTTTAGCTTACGCAAACAGCGATCAACTGCTTTTGCAACACACTTTGCAACATCAGCATCAACGGGACATTGTACACCGAGATTAATACGCAACTTTTCTATTGAAGGTGCATTGTGAAATCGCATTGACTCGTCAAGAAGCCACCAGACGCTCTTGCTACTACTGTTTCCCGTTTCTTCGTAGTCAAGTCTAGGCAACTTTCTCCACACAAACCGCCATCGTTTAGACAAAAACGTTGCATCTTTTGTCGGAAGAAACAGTAGTATCTCTATTAGTAGATCATCCGACAACTCACTGATTCTGTCTTCACCGCCCATCGATCGATCTCTTCAACTTTTGTTGGAGAACGTTCAGCTTCCTTCCGCCACAATTAAACAAAAACCCTAATTAGAGAATTGGCTTCGTCTCATATGTAATTAGAGTGCTACGTCAGCACCATTTGATAATTATAATCTCCTCCGCTCGATTTCAGATCACATCAGATTCAGCTATGGAAACAGCGGCGGCGTCGTCGTCGTCGAGAGTAGAATTGATTGTTAAAGGCAACTTACCGGAGGTTCCTTGTCAGTACATTCAGCCACCGGAAGCTCGACCTAATCTCCATAACTCCGTCGATGGAGCTTCGATCCCAACCGTCGATCTCTCGAGCTCCGATTCGGCGAAAGAAGCCATCGGTGACGCTTGTCGCAACTGGGGAGCCTTCCACGTGATCAACCATGGCGTTCCTATCCATCTCCTTGATCGGATGAGGTCTTTAGGTCTCTCTTTCTTCCGAGACTCACCCATGGAAGACAAGCTCCGCTACGCCTGCGATTCCACCTCCGCCGCGTCCGAAGGCTACGGCAGCCGTATGTTGCTGGGAGCTAAAGACGACGTCGTTTTGGACTGGAGAGACTACTTTGATCACCACACGTTCCCTCTCTCTCGCCGTAACCCTTCTCGTTGGCCGATTCATCCTCCTGACTACAGGTACGGTTCATCTCTTCACTAAAGTTCTCATCTTTCGGTTAAAGGTTTCATCTTTCTGTAAATTGATCCTTGGGGTTTGGTAGACAAGTAGTTGGAGGATATGGTGATGAGATGAAGAAACTGGCTCAGAAGCTGTTAGGGGTAATCTCAGAGAGTTTGGGTCTTCCTTGTTCGTCTATAGAAGAAGCTGTTGGAGAAATCTATCAGAACATCACTGTGAGCTATTACCCTCCTTGTCCTCAGCCAGAGCTCACTCTTGGTCTCCAGTCACATTCCGATATGGGTGCTATTACTCTCTTGATTCAAGATGATGTTGGAGGTCTTCAGCTTTACAAGGATGACCAATGGCTCACTGTTCCTCCTATCTCTGATGCTATTCTCGTTCTTGTAGCTGATCAAACCGAGGTAGTATCTATTCTATTTGATTGAGGTCACACAACAGATTAAGCTAGAAAAGTCTCTGACCATGTCTGTCCTTTGTGCAGATCATAACCAATGGGATTTACAAAAGTGCTCAACATAGAGCTGTAACTAATGCGAATCGGGCGAGGTTATCAGTCGCAACCTTTCATGATCCTTCCAAGACTGCAAGGATAGCACCAGTTTCTCAACTCTCACCACCGTCCTACAAGGAAGTTGTGTATGGTCAGTATGTTTCTTCCTGGTACTCCAAAGGTCCTGAGGGTAAACGAAACCTCGATGCTCTCCTCTGCTAATCTTATATCTGTTTCACTGGCCATCTTTTATTGTTCTTAAGTTTATGCTAGCGAGTGTGTGGATTTCAATTGCCACGATTTCACAATGTTTGTGTTATGACTATTGTTTACAACACAAGAAAGGGACACATTGGCTGTAAAAAACTCAGATGATAAATAAATAGTTGAATGAATTCTGATCCCACTGTTTTCAGTAACGACGACTTTGTTTTGCTTTGCACAAAAATAAAAGAAAATATTTGATATAATAGACGGTAAAGGTTAAGAAAATATCATCAGAGACTACCTTTGCAAGTACCAAACCTGACGATCAAACTGAATTTTGGTGATATGAATCCATCATAAATTTGATCCTTGATCAGTGGTCATATATGTAAATGCAATTGAAAATTTACAGAAAAACATGGTAAGCATATATGTACCTCCCATCAACAAGCAGAGTGATTTTTTGAATCAAGGTATCTATATCTTAAGTCGTAATAGCTTCGATTACAAAGATTCCAGCTGTCAGCAACATGGGTCAAATTGTATTCAGCCAAGTCTTACGTTTCCTCTCCTGCTAAAGCCATCATCAAACTCTGCACAAGCGAATAGCAGCAGTCAAAGCAATCTCACTCTACCAAGACCCTCCAATGTAAGTTTCTACATAGATTGTTTTGTTTCTACATAAATTATGGTAAATTACTTTTAATGTAGATTGTTTTTTTTTTTTTGTTTTTTTTTTTTGTTTCTTGTATCATGTAGGTTATTGTTCAATCAGGGTTAACTTCACTTATGGGCAGGGTTAAGTCCTTGTGCTTAGATGTTGAGGCAACTTATTGTTATTATTGCTTGCAATTTAAGTCCTTTCAGTCGGTCGTCGTGTTAACAAAGACTACTTGTCTGTTGAATTCAGGAAGTTGCCGTAACAAATAAGACGCTTGTGCTTCAGAGTCTCCCTCGCGAAGCAAAATTACCAGATATGTAAGTATAGGTGCTAATGGCTTTAATTTCCACTGTCCTTCTCAGAGCATGACTTATACTCCTCCGCTTTTACTACAGCATCTCTTTCTTCAGTGATGTTGGACGTTGTTCATGCTCGACTTATTGTGCACCACTGGCGAAAGCATAAGGGCTATGCCTATGTTGAGCTTGATTCTGCTAACGAAGTAAAGATGGTGAGACTTGTTTTGTAGTAACGATGTTTCAATCAGCAAACGTACTTGTTTGAAAGTGCCAACTTAAATACTTTTCTCATCGTTACTACAAAAACAAGTCTCACCATGTAAGTAACACTTTAAAATTTCCACTTTCTTTAGATAGGAGCTAGTTTTCCGTGACTCATATTTTATGCTCCACTTTTGCAGCAAAGGTTTATTTAAAGATATTGGAGTTGTTAGTGTTCGACTTATTGTGAACAACCAGGGCAAGCATTTGGGCTATGCCTTTGTTGAGTTTGCATCTGCTTACCATGCAAAGAAGGTGAGAGCTGTTTTGTAGTAATGATTAGAAAAACCATTAAAAGAAAAAATATATAAATAGTCATTTGACAATTATAGTGTACGCTTATGATAAGTGGGTTATTTGAAAGAGCACTATAGCTGATTATATCTTTTATACTGTAGGCTTTGAATGAGAAGAATGGTGAATATCTGCACGATCATCAGATTTTTTTGATGAGAGAACATGATGAAACTCCCGATTATGTTGAGGTACCTCTTCTTATATATATATTTTTTGTTTTTGCAGTTCAAGTATTTTTATCCTTGGAATTTTGCTAATTTGACTTGGCTGTTAAATTTAGGCAGTTTCCGTACTAAAGAAGACTATCTTTGTCTCCCATCTCTCTCCCCAAACTGAAATATCACACATGTAAGTAACACCTTTAGTTTCCTCTTTCCCTTCTTGGAGCAAGTTCTTCATGACTAATATCTTATCCTCCATCTTTACAGCATCAATTTCATCAAAGATGTTGGAGAAGTTGTTCATGTTCGACTTATTTCAGACAAAAAGGACAGGCATGTGGGTTATGGCTTTGTTGAGTTTTCTTCTGATAAGGAAGCTGAGAAGGTGAGACTAGTTTTATAGTAATGATGAAATATATATATACAAGTAGTTAATTTGAAAGTACGATTGCTGATTACTGATTAGATATTTGATATTGTAGGCGCTGGAAAAGAAGAACGGTATATTTGCATGATGGCAAGATTGTTCTTGAAGTGGCTGAAGCTCCATATTATCCACACAAGTAAATTGGTTTTCCATGTTATGCAGATTTGTTTATGTAACAGTACTGGTTGTAACTTATTGCTAGAGTTTTGATGCCATTACAGAAGACTAACGCTGTGTTTTTGTTACTTAGGTATTGCATAGATTACAATGTTTGGTAAGGGGTTTTTAACTATTTGCCTTTTTTCACCAAGAGCATACTGGGTGAAGTTTTTGGGTCTACATAGGGTTTTTGATGTTCCAGGCACGAAGACTACCTTAGACAAGAAAGCCTTCCGTTGGAAGAAGAAAACGAGGCAGTGAAAGGACTTGATGAAACTCCCGATTTTGTTGAGGTATATACCTTGTTCTTAATATGTCAGGCTCAGAAGAAACACTTACCCTTTAATAACAGAACTGTTTCCATAAAGTCGAAAGATGATTTATTCTGGGGATGAATCAGAATCTTCAGATGAGTCTACTTTTTGTTGTTATGCAATTGAAGTCCTTTTTTCTACTTTGAGTTGTGCTAACACACTTGGCGGTTAAATTATTCAGCCATTTGTCGTAACAGAGAAGACGCTCTTTGTTTCCGGTCTCTCTTGCCATACTCAGTTATCAGATATGTAAGTAGCACCTCAAATTTCCACTTTCGTTTGCGGAGCATTTTTTTCGTGACAGATATAATATTATCTATCTAATTTTACTAGCATCAGTTTCTTCGAAGATGTTGGAGAAGTTGATCGAGTTCGACTTATTGTAGACCACAGGGGTAATCATGTGGGCTGTGGGTTTATTGAGTTTGCTTCTGCTGAGGAAGCAGAGGAGGCTGTTGAAAAGAAGAATGGTGTACCTTTGGGCTACTATAAGATTTATCTTCAATTGGCAGAGATAGCTGCTCCATACCCTCTCCCACCCAAGTAAATTGATTTTCCATTAGGAGATTTGCTTGTCTTATAAGTTATTGCTATATATAGTTTTGATGTCATTACAGAAGATTAAAGCTATATTTATTTTTGTTAATTAGGTATGACCTTGTAGAGAAGCTTTGGTAAGGGATTTAACTATTTTCATTTAAAGTTTTGTTATCATCACATTGGGTGAAGTTTTTGGTATACATGGAAAGATCACAAGAGTCTTATATATATATATATATATATTCCAGGTATGAAGACAAACTTCGAGGAGGAAGCCTTGATGTGGCGACCAAACCTAAACTGAAGATACCGGAGGTAGCTGAATTCTGCGGTAAGAAGATTATCTTCTCTTAACGAAGAGTGATGGTAGAAGGGCTTTGGTCTTTTCTAAGAAGAAGGTTGGAGAGGTAGATGGAGAGGAATCATTGAGATAGCGCAGACAACTAAACTATGGATGCATGACCAGTTGTGACGACTAACGTATTCCCTAAATATTAAAAACTTAAAGTAGCTGAGGCTCATATCTTTTTTTCCTATTTCTTTTTCTTATCCATCTTATTCATATTAGAGCACTAAATGGAAGCAAAAAAAGTCAGCTAATAATATAATTATAAGACACTAATGGAAACCTTCATGTGAAATCGTATTTTAGTTGGTTTAACCTGTAATAACGTAACACAACTCTCTTGTTGGTCACAAAGACAATGCGCTTCTATGGAATAAAGAAATGCTCTTGATCATAGCAATCAGATAAAGGGAATCTTGAGGGTTCCCTGAATATTTATGTACAGCCAAAATGCCAACTTGCTTCTGCTAGGTGAAGGAGCATCTGCAAACCCATATAAGAAACATAATTCAGAGTTTCGAGCATGAGTGGCAAGCTTGACCTAGAAGAATGTAAGCTTGAAGCTTGCTGTAATATTCTTTACAACATATTGCAATAACTTAGAATTTAAAACTATTAAGATTGAAATCTTAAATAATAGGATACTCAGACTTGTAGTCATTGAAATCCTTTAAGGAAACTGCCAAAGTGATCATGTTCAATATTAATAGTAAGAAATATGTACCCTGTTTTGCCCGTAGTTGCAGGAATTGACCATTAGTTGAAAGCTCCTGAGCTACTCATACCCAAAAACATCTACTGAGAATATCAAATGGAAGGGATTGTGAATCAGATCTCTCCATATGCGATTCCCGATGGCTGGAACGATTGAACTTTTCCGTATAAACCGATCTTTGTGCATTACTCTCCTTAATGTAGACATAATTTTGAAACATTAGCAACATTCTCGCTCTCTTTTTTTTTTACAACCCCATTTGTTGCAAGCCATCGGTGACGCTTGTCGCAACAGGGGAGCCTTCCACGTGATCAACTATGGCGTTCCTATCCATATCCTTGATCGGATGAGGTCTTTGGGTCTCTCTTTCTTCCGAGACTCTTCCATGAGCTACGCCTGCTATTCCACCTCCGTCCGCGTCAGAGGATAGCACCAGTTTCTCAACTTTCACCACCGTCCTACAAGGAAGTTGTGTATGGTCAATACGTTTCTTCCTGGTACTCCAAAGGTCCTGAGGGTAAACGGAACCTCGATACCTCGGTCCTAATCTTAAGAACACTGGCCATCTTTTATTGTTCTTAAGTTTATACTAGTGAGTGTGTGGATTTCAGTTTCCACGACACTGTTGTTTCACAGATGTTTCTGTTATGATTATTGTTTACAACACAAGAAAGAAACACATTGACAGTAAAACTCAGATGACAAATAAATAGATTGAATGAATTGTAATCCCAGTGTATTCAGTAGTAGACTTCTTTAAAGTTTCAATAACGACTTTGTTTTGCTTTGCACAAAAATAAAAGAAAATATTTGAGATAATAGACGGGAAAGGTTAAGGATTGCTCAGACGACACTAGGATATGAAGGAGAAGGGGAGGTACTTGCAAAACTGAACACTAAAATTGGCAATATTATTGAATGAACAATGGCATGAAAATCATATAAAAAACATGGTAAGCATATATGTACCTCCTCCCATCAAAAGCAGAGTGATTCTTGAACCAAGGTATCTATATCTTAACAGCTTCGATTACAAAGATTCCAGCTCTCACCAACATGGGTCAAAGTGTATTTAGCCAAGTCTTAAGTTTCCTCACCTGCTAAAGCCAGCATCAAACTTTCAGCTCCATTGCGGACAAAGGCATCATTAAGAAAATGCTGAAGTAACACACACAAAGCAAAGAACCTGCATTTTTGCAGTTCCTGTTCCACAAGCTGCTCCTAAGTCTAAGGCACTGAAGAACATCAATCCCGAAATGCCTGGGAGCTGAACCAATCGTTACTTTCCATTCTTTGATGATCCATCTTTTACCTGCAAGAGTAAAAGTGATACACCTGCAGCAGGGGTAACTCAGAATTCTCCTTCAGAAAGATAGGGAATGAACTTACCAACGGAAGTATGGCTGCTGCTATTATAGGAAATTCAGAACATAATATCATATTGGCATCTCTGACTTAATCCATATTATCATTGACATTATAAAGTGAAAAAAAAATTCTCTTGGGTTCAGAAAATGTCATATGAATCTCAAGAAATGAATTCAGATACCTAAAAGTAGAATTTGTCTAACGGGGGTTAACACTAAATCTTGAGCTCTATACAATTACTAAAAACAATCAGGGTGAGTTGAGAACATGTATCATCCAAGGGGATAACTTATGAAAGACGCATCCACTAGACGGAACCTTGATCAGAAAATCCTCAGAACATTGTCCCCAGGAAGAGAGAAGATGCTTCACTCATACCTTCCAACATAGCAAGACCAAATTCTTCATCATATCATGTTAGTACCAAAAACTTGTCTCTGCCAATCATATAGTATGACAAAATCTCATGCAAAAACTCTCTTCTGCATCAGACCATCTGCTTCTTTGAGATAACCTTCCTCATAAAATGAGCGATGATATGTGGTTTCTATAAAGGGGCTTGCCCTCCCATCGGATACCAACTCAACCATTGGACATTACTGTAGATCCTAACGGTCATCAAGGTTTTGGAACTTGAGCTATCGCCATATACTTGTCAACTTGTTTGTCCACAAAGTCACGAATCTGTATACACATCAATCAAATGAAGTGACAATTAATCAGAAACTGTTCTAACATAGATGTAACTATTTGGTTATATTTACTATGAGAACCTATGACCAAGTTTATTCATCACAAGAAAAAATCGATATTTCGCCTACACCAGAGAGATGGATAAACTAGAAACTTAAGAGGCCATAACTGTGGCAAAATAAAAATCTGAAATTTTTGAAGCTTTTACAAACCTTGTTTTTCCGCTTTGAGTCGAGGAATTGCTGAACAGCCATGGCTTTCTCCACATCTGTTGTATGTTGCATAACCTGATAAATGTCCAAGAGTTTCAGAAGACTCATTTTATAAATTCAGGAAGAAATAAGAATCGCAATATACTGGTTAAAGAATTTTGAGAAGAAGAAAACCACAAAGTTACAAACCTTTGTTGCGGTCTTCTTCATTATTGACTTGTATACATCTCTATCAATTTTCTTTGCTTTATAAGGGGCCATAAGCAACGATGCAACAAAATCTACAACCCCCTGTTTCAAACGATCTGCACTCCGGATATGAGTTTTATGTGACTCTTTATTCACTGTAACCTGTGACACAGAGCATTCATTCGCTTGTTGGTCATTCTTCCAACTCGGAGGGCCTGTTGAACATGCAATCGAATCTTCATCATTCTTAATATGCAAAGTACGATTGAAAAATTCAGGATCAGCAGCAGCAGCTTGAGATTGCCATCTATCGATAGCCTGGGAATCCTTGAAACCATCACTACTACCACCAGTATCAACCCATGCCCCAGTTAAAAAACTGGTATCCGCAGCCCCACTTTCTCCAGAACATTCTCTGAACTTGGAATGAGATACAAGCTCATTCGAATGGCTACGCTGTGAATAGTTATCGACTGGAATCCTTGAATTGTCAAGGTCAAGACACGAGGCAGGAAAATCATACCAGTCCCGAACTTTGCAGTTCCTCGAGTCTATCTCTGACATACAATCTTGTCTTCCAAAGACATTGCCAGGAAACTTTTTCCTGAAATCAGATTCGTCCATCTTTGCATACTGCTCTCGCCTGGCAAACTTATGAAACGAGGGAATCTTAGGAAGCTGCAATGAAGTATTATGATAGGCCTCAGAAAATGCCTGCAACACAAGAACATATAATTTATTTGTTAATAAACAAATAGAAAAAGGGTTGACTTGATAGGAAATCACATTCCCGCCCCCAGAGAAACCAATCAGCAAGCATCGATCGCTACATTTCATTAATTTGAAGATTACAAAACTTGCCTTGGCAGCTGCTTCTGCTGCTGCACGAGCTGCCTCAGCTTCAGCAAACACAGCCTTCTCTTCCTCTGACATAGGTAGCTGGTTGTCTTCAAGCTCTCCATCTGTTTTCCCATCGTTGCCATTGCTCAGTTTTCCCTTACTGTCTGTGTCCGCACTATTCAGTTTTCTTCTTATTCTAGAGGTATTTATAGTATTCGCTTGTCTCGATGATTTCTTTCCACTATTAGCTTTTTCTTTCCGGTATAGTTCCAGCCACACATTAACAAGCTGACTTGCAATGGCGCGGATATCACGGCTCGTGTGTGCACAAACCTTTTCTTTCACAGTCTTTCCAATGCCTGCATCAGAACGTGGAAAGTAAACAACTTAGAGAAAATTAAACAGGGCTAAAATCATGAAACAGATAACAGATAATATGGAGTCTTAAGACAGAACTGATTGTATGTAATTTGGGACAGAAAGTGAACTTGGAAGAAATAACCAATACCTGAGAGCCTCACGGCAAAGAGATCACTCGTAACTCGAACAAGAATATGTACACAGTGACGTAAAAGTTGGGTTCCATTCTTCCCCATCGAATCCTAATAGAAAATTTTAAATAAGCAAGACTATGTAAAAAGAGCCAATAGAAATTCGTGAAACAAACATATAAGCCAGGGAAAGTTGTACTATGTGCTTTGGGTAAAGAAACCATCTCACTGAGCTTACCAGGATCCAAGAGTTCAGCACTGCAAGCCCCTCTTTTGTACCTGCAAAGGATTTCAAGGCTTCACCAGGTAGATTAAGCAACTCCTTGGCTAAATGCAAACGCCCAACAGTTGTTTTAGCAGAGAAGAACATGTTCCGTAGCAATGATTGCCTGGCCAGCACATTAGACAGCTCAACAACTTCAAGCCTCTTTATTAGGTCTTTGACTTCATCCCTTACAGGAACAGATTTCCTCTGCGCTTTTTCTAGTGTTTCTATTTCTGCTGTGTAATCATTTCCACTTCTAAGTATATCAATTATACGCACAGCTTCCCGAACTCCAGTCATCATTGCACCACCAACTGTGTCAGGATGCTCTTTGCATGTTGCCTCACCAGCAAAAAACAAACAATTCTGAACAGGCCTTCCCAATACATCATAATCTTCACCAGAAGCACCAATAGCAACATATGAGTAGGCACCATAACTGTAAGGATCAGTGCCCCAGTCAGTAACAACAGAGGCAACAGGATCAGGAACCAGATCCCCACCAAAAAGCTTACGAAGAACCATCATTGCATGGTTCACGTGCTCAGACTTACTCTTGTTTGTATATTCAANAATTATACGCACAGCTTCCCGAACTCCAGTCATCATTGCACCACCAACTGTGTCAGGATGCTCTTTGCATGTTGCCTCACCAGCAAAAAACAAACAATTCTGAACAGGCCTTCCCAATACATCATAATCTTCACCAGAAGCACCAATAGCAACATATGAGTAGGCACCATAACTGTAAGGATCAGTGCCCCAGTCAGTAACAACAGAGGCAACAGGATCAGGAACCAGATCCCCACCAAAAAGCTTACGAAGAACCATCATTGCATGGTTCACGTGCTCAGACTTACTCTTGTTTGTATATTCAAAAGCAGCCTTCCCAACCACCAAAGCTATCAGGACAGGAGCACCAACAGTTTTTTTGACATTCCAAAACATAAAGCACTCACCTCTTAGATCTGCTTCCTCCGCCGTTACCCCAAAATAATCAACACTATCATCCCAAAATACCTTTGGGAACTCCAACACAACTTTATTTAAAACTCCAAAACCAAGTTGCTTGATTGACGAATACTTCCAGTCCGGCAAGGGTGGTGAAAACTTAATAGTTTCTGCTTTCAAGCATCCAAGAGGAACAGTTACCAGAACAGCATCTCCAAAATACTCACAGCCATTTGATGTACTAACTCTGACTTTATGCTTGCTGTTATGTACGGCAGAAACATCAGAGGCGTAAGATACCTCAGAAACTATTTTGTTCAAGTGAATGTCAAGTCCTTCTGCAAGCGACTCAACAACTCGGCTATAGCCACCCTTAATCATAGCATGTGGCCCTCCAAATCCGCCATAAAACTCATCTTGATTCCAGTGAGGAAGCGACACTTCCTTGAGAACAGCAGCGCAACCATATTCTGTGTGAGCAAAATGCCAATTTATAACTCTTCGCTCCAGAGGATTCAAAAAATCATCTTTCGAACAGGCATCAGTTTTTGAGCAGGAAGAATCCGTTGCATTGACAAGCCCAATTTTTTCAATGTTCACCTTGTCATGTGGCATTCTCAGCCGTTGAAGGCCAAATTCTAAACCATCCTCGAGGGACAATTTATCTGCTCTTTCCTTGCCTATTTCCTCAACAAGCAAATCCACATCATCAATTAGACTGTTGAACTCTGCTTGTAGAGCATCATCTAATTCTGCAGGAACCTTTTCCCCTGTTACAGTATCATAAAGAGGACAGAATCCATGCAACACGCTCAACTCCAGACCTAACTGGTTACAGACCAATACCGAAGGATCTGGCATTCTTTCAGATGGCACATCAGCCTCAATGCCTGTAATTATGCTAGCCCCAAGATCCACAGGAACTGAAAGAGATGACCGGTCCGTATATACACGACCACCTACTCTACGCCTTGCCTCAAGAACGGTTACAGAAAAACCCTGGCGCTGTAAATGACGTGCTGCTGTTAATCCAGCAGGACCAGCCCCAATTACTATAACTTTCTTCTCATCTCTAACCTCACATTGAACCCAGTTCCTATCTCTCGTTTGATTACTATTTGCAGACGAGAGTGTGCTAGACAAAGCAGGTTTCGCTACTGAAAGTGTTTCAGGATGCTTTTCAACCTTAGATGCAGTACCATCCTGTAAAGCATTTATGCTCACAGAATGTTTGCAATCATCAACTATGTCTTCCTCGCATGTTTTCCTGGTAGATCCCAACATTTCCGAGGTCGCGCATCCTACCAGGTCCCTTTCATCATTTTGGAGAGCACATTTCTTATCCTCACTAGTCGATTCAACGGCTTTGACCTGACCAAGGATAAAAGCAACTCCCTCTTCAGAGTCTGCCACAGAAGCCATATAACTTTCTTCACGCTTTTTCCCTTGGAGGAGATCATAGTCTTGATTTGTCGAAGATCCCTCTTTCCCCTTCACAGATGAAATTCCCGCATTTATATAACCCTGTAAAAAAAAAATACCGTTTCACATGTGGCCTATAAGAAACCAGTACTTTTCAATTATGCTTACAAATTAAAAAGAAAGTAAAGAAAAAAGTTAAGCATCTCGAATTAATAGGAGACAGGATAGAACAGCACAAATAAAGCAACATCACAGACTTACTCTCTGATCAAGAAACTTATAGACTTCTCTGATAAGGGAAGCTGATGGCAATTCACTCTCAGGAGGGCCACCAGTAACACCACACTCAGTGACAGGTAAGATTCGAGTGACATTTTTACTCCATAGGCCTAAGATATAATTCCTGTATAACAACATATATCAGTTATAATAAATCAAAATAAGGGGGGTTATGGTCTTCAAGAGGATGAATGAAAAATAAAATAGAATAACAACTTTAAAAAATTCTTGAATATCATTGCAACAATACAGTAAAGTGAAAACGGGATTGACATCTTAAGGTACACTCTTCTTATAAGATCATAAGAAAAATACAGTCTATACAAAATATGAAACACTGAAACATTTGAAAACATACAGCTACGAAAAAGGAAACTAACCTGCAAACTAGGTACTCCTGATGGCTACCTTTGCGCTTCAACACCTCTTTAAGTATAATCTTCTCAATTGGACTTACTGACTGGGCTTTAAGTCCAGCTGTCACCGCAGCTGCTCTCCCAATATCAGTTACCTTGGGAATAGATGGAACAAAATCACACTTGTCGCTTCCTTTAAAGGACCTGTCACTTCGACAATCAAGAAAGCCTTGCTCATTCTCCCAATTCATGTCTCCTTCATACACCATGTTTCCAAGCTTACGCTTTCTAGCAATACGCTCTGGGCGTTGCAAGGTAGATGTCTTCCCAGAATTAGGTAAAGAAACTGCATCACCACGGAAATGTTCATCTTCACAGGGAGTTACAGAAACCGGGGAAGCTTCAGCAGTTCCATCTTCTAGAGTATTAACTTGAATACCACTTCCATTAGAAGCATTATGATGTGAAGAATACTTGCACTTATGACAAAGAGTAACCTGAGTATTAGACTCAAAGGAATGATCCTCCACATTAACTTGGATGCCACAATCACACATAACTAAATTTTTCTCTCGCGAATAACCAGACTCTGAAGCTGGCTCTCTCAAGTGTCTGTGCTGATCAGGAGCAATAACTGCAACTTCTTTTCTATCAGTAGGAGAATAAACTTCGCCATGGACATCTGCCATGGGAACAGCCACCCTGGAAAGCTCCACAGCCTTCTCCGACAGTGGCCTTTCGGATTCCTCATCTGTAATATGATGAACGACATTTGCTTCCTTCTCGCTGGATACTGTCATAGGTATTTCTAATTTTTCATGACCGGGAGAGGCTGCCTCATCCTTACCATAAATTTTATGCAGGAGGGGTCCAGTTTCTGAAGCACACTTTTGAATAGAACTAGAGGCACCGTTTTCTGAGATGCAATCCATTCTTTTAATACTCGTGCCGGAATCTAAGAGAGTCCTATGAGTTTGACATTCTACTGTTGAATCAACCATCTTCTTGACAGATATGTTATTCAAACCTTCCCCAAGTAACAAACTCTGCACCTCATTTGTGTTGCCTTCCTCAATCAGGTTCAAATCCGCATTTGTTACAGTATCAATAGGAGGAACCCGGGTTCCTGATCCAACACCTTTCTTGGTGCCTTTCAATCTCTTCCTAAAACTGGCTAAGGTGTCATCCATATCTTCAGAAACCTTGTCCAAAGCACTCAGTTTCTTCTCCACAGCCTGTTTGTGCCTCCGTTTACCAGTACTTTCTGTCTCAGCCTTATTCTTCTTGGAAGTTTTATGCTTCATGACCTCTAAAAGAGATCCGATAGGTTCATCATCATCAGCATCATCTTCAAACTGAAAAATCTTGGATCCTCTCTTGGAAGCAGATTTCCTCCCCTTACCATCCATCTAAAGACTTAAATTTGAACGCAGAATTGACAAAAGCTACCCCTAAGCTTCTCACCTGAAAAATCAACCCCGTATATCACAAATTCCTCAAAACCAACCTAGTAAAATGTGCGCCACTAAGAAGACGAGCGCCAATTTAACAAACGTACCTTGATAAAATTCAAGTCTGCTCTGATTTGAAATTCGCCAGGGGAAGTTTACAACATCAAATTTTAGGGTTTTCTAGCAGAGTGAGCTCGAAACCTAAAACCAGAGTAAAACGAAATGAACAACGGCAGAGACGGATTGGGGGCAATCACAAACAAGAAACAGAAAATGATAACGCAGAGATGAATACACTGATGCAGAACGCTAGAATCAGTGGATAGAGAAAAGGAAGCTACTTGTGAAATGAGAGAGAGACGGGTTCAAGAAAACTCGAATTTTAGGGTTTACAAAACATCCACTCCCATAGGATATAAATCGAGAAATTGAAATACCTGCCAGTAGCCGAAGAGCTTTTTTTTTTTTTTTAATCTTCGTCGGAGATCTCAGAAGCTAAGAGCCACGCTTCAATGTTCAAAACAAAACAAAAAGTTAAAAAACCCAAACGAACATGGTGAAAGAACTAAATTAGGAAATCAACTGATTAAAGAGAAAAGGAGTATTGCGACGTACCCCAAATCAAGAAACGCTTATAAACGCCGCGTTTAGTTTAGTTTCGTATCGTATCGCCTGCGGCTGACAAAAAATGTTACAGACACGAACTAGGCTTACGTTAGCATCGGCCTTGATTGATTATATATATATATCTTTACAACCGTACGACGACGGGACAGCAATGGTTGCAACATGTGTCAACCTTTTTTTAAAAAACTTATTACATTTTGAGGGACGACTACCCAAGTCATACCTTTTGAAAGATTTATTTTATACATACAAAAATCATTGAAAAAATTATTTAAAACTAAGAGAAAGAGATTCACAAAACAGCTTAATAAACCAACCATTTCCCTCAAATTCATGAATTGTGCGTCGTAAGAATTTCAAAAAGCATCATAGAAATGTCTAAGTGACCACCCTACGCATGTTTATTTTTCTCTCCAGCTCTCAAGGATCTGAAGAAGCAACTATTTAACTGTGATATAGTAGTACTTAAAAATCTTTTATAAACAAGTAATATTTAATATGTATCTAACAAAAGTATTCAACTTTTTTAACAAAAAAAAGTATTCAACTTTTTTAACAAAAAAAAGTATTCACCTTTTTTACTTTTAGTGAATTACTGGATTACCTTAATTAATACTAACAGTCAAAAATATACTATATATTAAATATCTATTTAGTTGAGTGACCTTTTAAATTTAACTTTCTATCTATGCATACTCTTAGTCTTACCAATTGTTGGTGCGGGATTTAGCACCCACGACATACCGATCTAAACCAAAGGTAAACCAAATAGACTTTGTACATTAACTAAACCGAGGGACCCCCTTTTTGGGCTAGCTAAACTGGCCCAAAAGCAGAAGCTCGGCGAAGTCACTTGACCGACCTCCGAGACCGCCCCCTAAGCCCGACTAGATCATCAGAAGAGGAAATTTACCATATTTGAAGATCAGAGATTTAAGGAAAATAGACTTATTTTATAAT
>NC_025694.1:12930651-12968399 GCF_000633955.1 Camelina sativa
AAAAAAAAAAAAAAAAAAAAAAAAAAAAAAAAAAGCCGAGCCATGCCTCGTATAACCTCAGTTCGGAACTTCGAACTCATTAGTGCTAAAAGCCGGGCTCCACGCTTGCAAATCAAGAATGAACATCCTTTTAAACGAAAACTTTTCAGTTCATCCTTCGGACAACTTCTCAGTTCGTTCTTCGGACAACTTCTCAGTGCGTCCTTCGGACAGCTCCTTAGTTCGTCCTTCAGACAGCTCCTCAGTTCGTCCTTCAGAAAACTTTTCAGTTCATCCTTCGGACAACTTCTCAGTTCGTCCTTCGGACAACTTTTCAGGTCATCTTCTGACAACTTCAGTTTCAGTTCATCCTCAGACAACTTCAGATTCAGTTTGTGTTCAGATTCAGTTTGTGTTCAGACAGCTTCAGTTTCAGTTCATCCTCAGACAACCTCATAATCAGTTTGTGTTCAGACAGCTTCGACTTCAGTTCAACTTCAGATAGCTCTAGTTTTAGTTTTTCTTCGGACAGCTCCATTTTCAATCCATCTTTAGACAGTTTCAGTTTCAGTTTGTCTTCAGATAAGTTCAGTTTCAGCTCGTCTGCATACAACTTCGATTTCAGTTCATCATCAAATAGCTTCAGTTCTGTTTGAATCTTTGTGAGTCATACAGAATCTTTCGACATCCTGGCCAGATGCTCGACTCGCGTCAAACCGCAAAAGGGGAATAAGCCGAGCCCAGTATCTCGCTCCCCTCAAAATTTTAAAAGGGGAATAAGCCGAGCCCAGTATCTCGCTCCCCTCAAACTTTTAAAAGGGGAATAAGCCGAGCCCAGTATCTCGCTCCCTTCAAACTTTTAATCGAGGAATAAGCCGAACCCAGAGTTTTTATTTCGCACCTCAAACTCTCTGACGAGAGATAAGCCGAACCCAGAGAATTCTTTTTTGAATTGTTTCGCAAGTTCCGGTTTGGACGGATATGTAAGCCGAACCCAGAGTTTTAAATTCGCCGTCGACTTCCAAACTGGAACAAAGGAGGTAAGCCGAAGTCCCGTACTTCGCCCTCCGCCAAAGCGCATGTACGCTTGGGTTAAATTACCCAATAAGGATTACTCGATGTAAGCCGGGAGACGTCCCGCCTCGTGTAAAACTCCGAATAGAGTGAAAACTTTATTTCTTGCAAAAACAATTCTTCCAAGAAGACTGAGAGATCGACGCAGCCAAGGCAACCATCGGCGAGACCGTCTGTATGAGGGCGCTAAAGACGTTAGGATCATGACTCGTACTCTTTTTCCTTACTTCGGGTTTTCTCCCATGTGGTTTACCGGAGAAGGTTTTAACGAGGCGACGAGTCCTGACGCACAACATCAGTTCGCGTGCTCGGAATTCAGTTTTCCTAAAGTTTAGATCGAATATTTTTTCCTATAGTTCGGAAACTCGAATGGATAATCGAATCTACCGAACTGGGGGGGGACTAATTGTTGGTGCGGGATTTAGCACCCACGACATACCGATCTAAACCAAAGGTAAACCAAATAGACTTTGTACATTAACTAAACCGAGGGACCCCCTTTTTGGGCTAGCTAAACTGGCCCAAAAGCAGAAGCTCGGCGAAGTCACTTGACCGACCTCCGAGACCGCCCCCTAAGCCCGACTAGATCATCAGAAGAGGAAATTTACCATATTTGAAGATCAGAGATTTAAGGAAAATAGACTTATTTTATAATCAATGTATTCATATAAATAGGGAGATATCCTCTCATTGTAAAGTATCCAGCAATTAATACAAAAACCCTAGTTCTTCATTGTTTTTGGGCAAAACCCTAACTTCTTTCTCAAGAGATCAAAACCCCTCTTTATTTTCTAGTTTTAATCCATTGTTTTAGAGGGAGATCTTAAGTGAATTTGTCCCCCCACTCAAACTAATTCATTGTGTGAATTCTAGATTCAACACCAATCTTTTAAGTATGTAAGTGTTGGAGTTTTTAAATGGGTTTTCTATTAGGGAAAAATTAGAAATAAAGGATACAAAAGGTTTTTTTTAAATAAACTTTTTTATTAGAAATAAATGGGGGTTTTAATTGTCCTTTTTTATTAAGAGATAAAAAAATACAATTACGGTTTTCTCACATGTACTTGAGATATTAATTTACATAAGTATAAAATATTAGGGAAAAATTAGAAATAAAGGATACAAAAGGGTTTTTTAAATAAACGTTTTTATTAGAAATAAATGGGGTTTTTAATTGTCCTTTTTTATTAAGAGATAAAAAAAATTCAATTACAGTTTTCTCACATGTACTTGAGATGTTAATTTACATAAGTATAAATTTACATAATTTAATATCACACAAGTTAGAAAACACGCGCTTCTTTCTGCCATCAGCTGTCGTAAGAGAAGATAATCTTCTTACGGCAGAACTCAGCTACCTCCGGTTTCTTCAGTTTAGGTTTGGTCGCCACATCAAGGCTTCCTCCTCGAAGTTTGTATTCATACCTGGAATATATCAAAGACTCTTGTGATATCTCCATGTATATATATATACCAAAAAATTCACCCAATGTGCTGATAACAAAACTCAAAAATGAAAATGGTTAAATCCCTTACCAAAGCTTCTCTACAAGGTCGTACCTAATTAACAAAGATAAATAGCTTTAATCTTCTGTAATGAAATCAAAACTATATATAGCAATAACTTAAGACAAACAAATCTCCTAATGGAAAAATCAATTTACTTGGGTAGGAGAGGGTATGGAGCTGCTATCTCTGCCAATTGAAGATAAATCTTATGGTAGCCCAAAGGTACACCATTCTTCTTTTCAACAGCCTGCAGTAATAAAAGGTTAAATCAGAAATCGTACTTTCAAATAACTACTTGTATAATTTTCATCATAGGTAGGTATACACTACTTTTTAAATGACTATTTTTCATCTATTTTCATCATTATATTAAACTACTCTCACCTCCTCTGCTTCCTCAGCAGAAGCAAACTCAATAAACCCATAGCCCACATGATTACCCATGTGGTCTCCAATAAGTCGAACTCGAACAACTTGTCAACTTCTCCAACATCTTCGAAGAAAGTGACACTGTAAAAATAGAAAGATAATATTTTATCTGTCACGAAAAAATATGCTCCGCAAACAAAAGTGGAAATTTAAGGTGTTACTTACATATCTGATAACTGAGTATTGCAAGCGAGACCGGAAACAAAGAGCGTCTTCTTTGTGACAACAAATGGCTGAATAATTTAGCCGCCAAGTGTGTTAGCACGTACAACTCAAAGTAGAAAAGGACTTAAAGTGCATAACAACAAAAAGTAGACTCATGTGAAGATTCTGATTTATCCCCAGAATAAATCATCTTTCGACTTTATGGCAATAGTTCTGTAATTATATGACAGATAATAAAAGAACAATACCTCAACAAAATCGGGAGTTTCATCAAGTCCTTTCCCTGCCTCTTTTCTTCTTCCAACAGAAGGCTTTCTTGTGTAAGGTAGTCTTCGTACCTGGAACATCCAAAATTCTAGTGATCTCTCTATGTAGACCAAAAACCTCACCCAATATGCTCTTGGTGAAAAAAAAAAGGCAAATAGTTAAAAATAAACTTACCAAACATGGTAATCTATGCAATACTTATACCTAAGTAACAAAAAAATAGCGTTAGTCTTCTGTAATGGCATCAAAACTCTAGCAATAAGTTACAACCAGTACGGTTACATAAACAAATCTCCATAACATGGAAAATCAATTACTTGGGTGGATGGTTTGGAGCATGAAACATTTCAAGAAAAATCTTGCGATCATGCAAATATTCACCGTTCTTCTTTTCCAGCGCCTACAGAGTATTAAAAGATCTAATCAGCAATCCTACTTTCAACTTGTCTATATTTCATTATTACTATAAAACTACTCTCACCTTCTTTGCTTCTTTATCAGAAGAAAACTCAACAAAGCCATAACTCAGATGTCTGCCCTCGTTGTTTGAAATAAGTCGAACATGAACAACTTCTCCAACATATTTGAAGAAACTGATGCTGTAAAAATGGAGGATAAAATATTAGTCATGCATGAAAAAGTACTTGCTCCAAGAGCGAAAGAGGAAATTTAAAGGTGTTACTTACATATGTGATATTTGAGTTTGGGGAGAGATATGGGAGACAAAGATCGTCTTTTTCTGTACGGCAAGTGCCTGAATTTAACAGCCAAGTTAAATTAGCACGACTCCAAGGAGAAAGGGACTTGAATTGTATAGAAACAAAAAGTTGCCTCATCCCCGGAATAAGTCATATCTGTCGACTTTGTGACAACAGTTGGTTCTGTTAGTAAGTAAACACTACGCTTCTTCTGATCCTGACATGTTTTAAAGATAGTAAGAGCAGGTACCTCAACATAATCAGGACTTTCATCATGTTCTCTCATCAAAAAAATCATATGATCGTGCAAATATTTACCGTTCTTCTCTTTCAAAGCCTACAGTAAAAAAAGATTTAATCAGCTATAGTGCTCTCAAATAACCATTTGTCATAAGCGTACACTAATTGTCAAATGACTATTTATATACTTTTTCATCTAATGTTTTTTTTCATCATTACTACAAAACAGCTCTCACCTTCTTTGCAAGGTTAGCAGAAGCAAACTCAACAAAGGCATAGCCCAAATGCTTGCCCTGGTTGCTCACAATAAGTCGAACACTAACAACTCTCATATATTTGAATAAACGTTTGCTGCAAAAGTGGAGGATAAAATATGAGTCACGGAAAACTTGCTCCCAGAAGGAATTTTAAAGTGTTACTTACATATCTGATATTTTAGTGTAGGGAGAGAGATTGGCGACAGCAAGTACTTTCTGAAATTAAAAGGTCAAGTGTGTTAGCACGACCCTAAGGAGAAGAATTTTTAAATTACATACAGACAAAAATAACAGTAGCCTCATCTAAAAGAATAAATCATCTTTAGACTTTTGTGGGAAGAGTTGTGTTATTTTGAAGATAATAAGAACATGTACCTCATTGTAACCAAATCCTACGTCTTCTTCTGTCAGAAGGCTTTCTCCTCTAATGTAGTTTTCAAACCTGGAATATCAAAAACACTAGCTAGTGATCACTCCATGTATACCAACAAAATCCACCCAATGATAACAAACTCATCAAAAGGATTATAGTTTATATGAATTATAATCCTTTGGATCTTCGGATTATTTGAGAGCTTTGGGTTTACGAAACTATATTTAAATTATGTATAATTCATTGATTGATATAATATATAAGTTTATTTTATGCAAAAAACTTTTACAAAACCATAAAAAAATATACATAATATTCCGACAAAAAGAACATAAGAAATACCGAAACTGTATCATGCACACAAGTTAGAAAACACCAAAACGCTTCTACCATCGGTCGTCGCAAGAGAAGATATAGACATATAGTCTTACCCTTTTAACAAAATCACGTAAGGTTTTAATACTAGTGCAATTGTACAAATGCTCATACACTATGCATCAATAGTTTTGTTATCTAACGCAGATTCCTAAAAACTCTCCTATTCACCTCCGTCTCCAACCTTCTTCCTACATAAGCTGTGTAGTGAAGCCCATTTCATTAGCTACGCCCCATAGTCTCCCGCATCAAACCTAGCTGCAAGAATGCACTTCGCAGCTAAGGACCGGGAGATTCATTTGATGAGGTTTTTTTTGGATGAAGAAAAAAAAAACAGTTCCCTTAATTTTATCATCCCCAATATTTTAAATAAGGCTTAAGAGAAAGAATCCAGTTCATCAACGTGATTACAATACCTGTCTTGAAAGAGAAACTTCTGCTCGCCTAACCTAGTCAACAAAGCTCATATCCCTCACCTGCTCTTTTGTAATCTGTTCATACAAGACCATGAACTCTAGTAACTAGTTCGAATGTTCACAAATATAAACCACAGATTACTAGCAAATCGACAATGATCATGGTTAAGAGTCGTAAAAACACTAGATTTAAAAATGTGAGCCAAATGAAATTAAAAAAAAAGGTGAGATTAGACTAACTAACCACCCATCCTGAGCCTTGCACAGCAGTAACTTCAGCACTCATCTTTCACCAAACCTTCTAGGGAGCCAAAGTGAGTGTCAATATCGCTGCCAAGAGATCTCTTCATCCTCTCTAGCACAGAACAGAATCAAAAACTTATTTCCCCATAGCTTATCAAACCAATCCAACTGGTTCTGAGCTCAAGACCCAGGAAACCCCAAAGTACTTCTAAGCCAGCGAGTGTTTGATTGACTCTGATACAAACCTTCATCCCAATTTCAGACTCTATTCATCAAAACTAATCATCAGCTTCATAACTCAAAACCAAATTTTCTCCACGAAATCAACTGATTAAATTCCTAATTCCTTACGCTCAATTCAATGGATCACGAGGCCGTAACATGCAACTTATTCTAAATTTCAACAAACAATAACCCCATCCAAACACGATCAAATCATTCAAAATCGAGATCGGAACAAAAAACGTCAAACACACACACCTCCGCCGTTGAATTTGATAGGGCTCTGCAACTTAACAACAGCAGAAGCATCATCACCCTTGTTCACAATCACAGCCTTCGCCGTCGAACCAATCGCCAAATACAGAAAGAGAGAGAGAGAGAGAGAGACGCGACAAGGCAACGAAGAGTAACAAAAAAAAAAAAACTCAGCCAATCATCTGTTGACACGCATGTGGTGCACCACCATTTCCATTGGAGCTGCTCTAAAAGTTCAATAAAATCAAACCGGTCCAAATTTGAACCTCACCACCGGTCCAAGTAACTACTAGACCGCTTTTATTTATTTTTTAGACCCGGTCAGAGTACGTTTGTTTAATTTCTTCACACTTGGACCAAAAAAATCAAAAATTTGATATAGGAAATTGGAATTCTCAGCTTCGATATTCTTTCTTTTTGTTTCATTCAGATCCCAAATTCTAGGGCTCCAAAGTCCTTTGATTGATTCGCCTGGAATTGCCATTTTTTCTGAATTCCCCTAAATTTCTTCAAGCTGGATAGGCACCGAAGGGATCGCCACGAGAGTGGCGGCTACGATGATTCCTACCATAACCACCGATCTCATCCTAGAGGTCCGCCTCGTCCACCAGATTCACGCTTCGAAGAGGATGATGATGACTTTAGCCGCCGTCGTCGTCGTCGTGGAAGCAGCCCTAGCAATTATCGAATTGGAAATGGGGGTAGAGGTGGAGGTCGACGCTGGGAAGGTGACAGCCCTACGGATTTTGATGGTCCCGGAGATGGAGGTGTCCGTCAGATGAATGGTCCTTCTGATAGAGTAGATTTTAAGCAGCCCATGGGTCCTCCTCGCCATGGTGGTGGTAGTTTCCGTCCTATGGGTTTTGGTGGTTTTCGTCCCATGGGTCCTAACGGTCGCGTAGGAGGAGAAGGGAAGCGGTCAATTGCTGGAGCTGGCGTTGGCAGAGGTGGATTTCGGTCTAGCGGGCATGTGAAGTTCCCGCCTTCAGAGAGTCCTGATGGAAGGAGATTTATAGGTAAAGCAAAGGATTCTGATTATTCTGTTAGACCGACTACACCGCCGGTTCAACAATCCCTTTCGGGTCGTAAAAGAGGGTATCCTATCTCAGAGCATGATAGCTTTACTGGAACTGGTAATCATGAGTTCACTCTTCTTTCTTCTATATGTCTTTATTCTTGTAGTCTTTTAAGGTTCCCGAGGTTCTCTTGATTTTGTGGAAATCAACTATTTCCCATGTATGTATCCTTAGCTCGGTAATTTTGATTTGCAGATGTTTCTGATCGTAGCAGTGTTGTCAAGCTTTTTGTTGGCTCCGTACCAAGGACAGCTATAGAAGAAGAAGTGAGTCACTCTGGGATATATTTATTTAATTTGCTATCTATATATGCACATTGCTGATGTATTTTATACCTGACTCTTTTCGTACCTAGATAGTTCTTAGGTGTGATTTTACCTTTTCTAATATCTGTCTGTTGGATTTTTGACATTCCAGGTCCGTCCCTATTTCGAACAACATGGAGATGTTCTGGAGGTTGCTCTGATCAAGGACAAGAAAACAGGACAGCAGCAAGGTATGTTACTCTCAATTTCACTAGGATATAGTCGTGATTTATACTTTTTAAAAATTTCAGGTCTCCCTGAAAAGACTGATGGGAAGCAACCCCAGTCTCGTCAATGGCCTCCATTTGTTTGCAACCATTTTCGGGCTTATTGCTTATGCTTACGAGCGTCTTATCTGTGTTCGATTCTGTCACAGAAGAAGGCTACCTCTGTAGTTTGTTACGAAAGGGTTTATGTACTGACCTTGGGCAAATAGTTTGTGCTCCTTGTGTCTATTCTAGAACTTTAGATGTGTTTGAAAAGTGTAGCAGACTTTATTGAGGGTGTTTTAGAGTTGGAATTAATGTACAGAAAACTGAAAAGATGGTTTGCTGTTGCCTTTATAGTGGGTGTTGGTTCAAAGAACATCGCTATTTTCTTCTCCTATTGAATGCATATATCTTTACTCTTCCCTTACATTATTTGAAATGTCGTGTATGGTCTTGACAGAATGAATGTATTCTTAGGCTGGTAGTTCAAAAGATGGTTTACCTTATTTGCTACCCATACGGGTCAAGATTTGGCCGATTCTTATTAATTATATAATGTTGGATGTTTGGCGTCTTCATTTCTTTTTATCCATTTTTGGATGTTCTGTCTATTGGTTGATGATGGAGTTCCCCTTTTACCTTTTTGGATGCTTGATGCCGGAATGAATGTTTTCCTTTTCCTGTGTTAATGACCTGAGGAACTAGAATGACTGTTTTTCTTTCCCCTCTCTCTGAATGGTCTGAGATATCATTTTTATGTATGGTCTTCCCTCTCTCTATTTTTTGGATGGTTGTGATATGATATACCACATTCCGTCATAGATGAATGAATGTTTTGTTGGGTAGCTCTTATTTTTCTGTATGTTCCTTGAACTATTGATCTTTATTTATGTGGAAGAGATGTTTGATGGTAGATTTTTTTGTATGCTCCCTTTCGGCCAACCAAGCCTCTCTGCTTGCTGCAACTATTCTTTTTATATTGAATTTCCTCTTGTACAATTACATTTAGTTCTGTCTTCATTTTATCAGAGTGAAGAATTACTAGATGATGATTGGGCCAAATGGCGTGATTGTATGTGTTGCATAGTTATTAATTAATTCTTGACTTTCCAAGAATTTTTGTATCTCTAACTGCTACACCTTTGTGGATGGCATAACAAGTGCATCTGATTGTGGTTGACATAAAAATTTTGATCTCAGTTTGAATGTAGTAGATTCCATACAACTCTTTCTTCAGTCATGTGAAATGTTAGGTGGTGCGAACACATGGAAGGAAATTGATTGTTTTAGTTTCTTAGAATAGTTTTTAGAATTAGAGTAGTTTTTAGAATGATATCTTGATTCACTTGCTCTCCCTGGATCGAGCATCAGACAGAAGTCTAATTATGTACCACATGAAGAATGCATATTCTTTCTGAATTGCAATTATTTTCAGTGAATACTGATAAATTGGGGTTATTTTGCTCATAACTGTAGTTTATTTTTTGAAGTTTCGAACGCTTGATGTATGGTGACGAAAATGTGATATATGTTCTTGTTTTAATTATCTGTTACTTATCAGTGGTTGTGATTCTACATGGTGAATCACCTTGGGCATGTAGTCAAATTATATGTTGGTATTAACTTGTACAGCTCTCTAGATTTTTTTCCCAATGTATGGATCTTGTTTGCACAAAATCAGCCACCCTTTGTCTGAAAGTCCCTCTTGTAGATACGTTATTTGCAGATACCGATTATGCTATTTACAAAATATTTTATTGCCATACGCACCATTAAAAGACATTAATTGATTCTCTCCAACAACCTTACCAATGATCTAAGTGGAGGCCGTCAGGGCATCTCTTATGACTTTGAACAGTGCCAGTTATTTCTTCAAGATTGTGGTTGTGTGGCTTGTACATTTATAATGCAGTTTTTATTAGTACCACTTGATGTTGATAGGGGGGAAAGTTGAACTTTAAAACAGACAGCTTAAGTATCATATTTAATGCAGGCTGTTGTTTTGTAAAATATGCAACGTCTAAAGATGCGGATAGAGCCATTAGAGCACTGCACAATCAGATCACTCTTCCAGGGGTAATTACAAATGAGGCTTTCTCTTATCAAGAACAGGAAAATATAGGTCGTTTCACCTTTCATATTTTGTTAATTTTCAGGGAACTGGTCCTGTTCAAGTTCGATATGCTGATGGGGAGAAAGAACGCGTTGGTAACTAACTTCCGCACATATTATATCTATGTGGCTGTCATTTTCTGGTGTTCATAGTGATGACCAGACGCTGTATAATTTCAGCTTACAAAATTGAGATTATGTGGAAAAATGCTATGATTTTTAAGGATGTGGATCTTTGTTTTTTTTTGTTGTCTTTGCCTCATACTCAAGTCTCAACTGATTTAGTTATCTTCTTCTGAAGGGGCGCTAGAGTTTAAGCTTTTCGTTGGTTCACTAAACAAGCAAGCCACTGAAAAAGAAGTTGAGGAGGTATGTCTCATATTCCTACCTTTTGAAGTTGTTACTTACTTATGGCAGATTAACAGAACATGGAAGAGTTTTAAATTTCGATATTATAATGTCCCTTGTTGCAATGCTGATAATTCTAAATGATTTGATGATGCTTTAATTCTTAATGATTTTATGATAATTCTAAAGGGTAAGTGGCTGGAAAAATGATGTCAATAATGCAAGCGCTTACCCATTTTACTAACTGATTAATCTCTTCCTTCAGTTGGATCCAACTGTTTGAATGTCAGGATTCTTTTCTTACTAAATAAAATTAATAAAGATGTGAAACGGCTACTCAATTCAACTCATTCGTTTTCAGTTCTTCCTATATTTTTTTGACAAACCATTGAATTGATTTTTCGTTAACAGATCTTCTTACAATTTGGCCGCGTTGAAGATGTTTATCTCATGCGTGATGAATATAGACAGAGTCGTGGTATGTCTTGTCACTNATTAGTACCACTTGATGTTGATAGGGGGGAAAGTTGAACTTTAAAACAGACAGCTTAAGTATCATATTTAATGCAGGCTGTTGTTTTGTAAAATATGCAACGTCTAAAGATGCGGATAGAGCCATTAGAGCACTGCACAATCAGATCACTCTTCCGGGGGTAATTACAAATGAGGCTTTCTCTTATCAAGAACAGGAAAATATAGGTTGTTTCACCTTTTATAATTTGTTGATTTTCAGGGAACTGGTCCTGTTCAAGTTCGATATGCTGATGGGGAGAAAGAACGCGTTGGTAATCAACTTCCGCACATATTATATCTATGTGGCTGTCATTTTCTGGTGTTTATAGTGATGACCATACGCTGTTTAATTTCAGCTTACAAGAATTGAGATTATGTGGAAATGCTATGATTTTTAAGGAAGCGGATCTTTGTTTTTTTTTTGTTGTCTTTGCCTCATACTCAAGTCTCAACTGATTTAGTTATCTTCTTCTGAAGGTGCGCTAGAGTTTAAGCTTTTCGTTGGTTCACTAAACAAGCAAGCCACTGAAAAAGAAGTTGAGGAGGTATGTCTCATATTCCTACCTTTTGAAGTTGTTACTTACTTATGGCAGATTAACAGAACATGGAAGAGTTTTAAATTTCGATATTATAATGTCCCTTGTTGCAATGCTGATAATTCTAAATGATTTGATGATGCTTTAATTCTTAATGATTTTATGATAATTCTTAATGGTAAGTGGCTGGAAAAATGATGTCAATAATGCAAGCGCTTACCCATTTTACTAACTGATTAATCTCTTCCTTCAGTTGGATCCAACTGTTTGAATGTCAGGATTCTTTTCTTACTAAATAAAATTAATAAAGATGTGAAACGGCTACTCAATTCAACTCATTCGTTTTCAGTTCTTCCTATATTTTTTTGACAAACCATTGAATTGATTTTTCGTTAACAGATCTTCTTACAATTTGGCCGCGTTGAAGATGTTTATCTCATGCGTGATGAATATAGACAGAGTCGTGGTATGTCTTGTCACTGCTACTAGATTCTATAACTTTTTTGATGCATGCTGGGTGCGAAGATGGTCATACTGTTTTTCACTCATGTAGGATGTGGGTTTGTTAAATATTTAAGCAAAGAGATGGCGATGGCAGCTATTGATGGTCTCAATGGAATTTACACCATGAGAGTAAGCTGTGAAACACATAAGTATTTAACTTTTTCACGTTATAACCCTTTGGACCTGTTTTGTTTACTGGCCTCTATCCCTTCCCCAGGGTTGCAATCAGCCACTAATTGTTCGGTTTGCTGATCCAAAGAGGCCTAAACCTGGCGAGTCAAGGTATTGCCTTGAAGACTATGTTTTGATTAATAATAATTCTCTTGTCAGGAAAATTGTAATATACCTTTATTCTTTGTTCTGTCTGAGTTACATTTCTATACGTATCGACAAGTAGTTTCTATTTCCAGGGACATGGCACCTCCTGTTGGACTTGGTTCAGGGCCTCGATTTCAAGCTTCAGGACCAAGGTAACTGTGAAAAGATCATAATTATGCTCATCAAGTAATTATATATTTTGACTAACTCTGGTCTCCTCATCTCTATTTGTTAGGCCTACCTCTAACCTTGGTGACCTTAGTGGAGACGTAAGCCACACAAATCCTTGGCATCCGCCGAATTCACCAAAGATAGTCCCTCGTAGTAACACTGGGATCCGTGGTATCGGAAATGACTTTTCCCCTAGACCATGTCAAGCATCGTTGCCTTCAAATCAGGTGAGAACAGCTTGATGATCATATATATCATCTTAAATCTACAGACTTATACAAGTAACCGCTTGCGTGTTTGTTCATATAATGCAACAACCATGATATGTGTTGCAGTCAAATGATATTGCCTTGGTTTGCAGTTTGACAGTTACTGAGGCAATTTTTTGTTTTCAATAACTTGACCTTCTGAGGATGTGATTTGTTATATGTGACATTTATAATGTTAGGGTGGTCCATTGGGTGGTTACGGTGTTCCTCCCCTTAATCCTCTTCCAGTCTCTGGAGTTTCATCTTCTGCCACATTGCAACAGGTAATTTAGCTAAATTTTTCCAATTACGCAAATCTGAACATGTTGTGATGATTAACTTGGAGTTCCAACTGTTTCTAGCAAAAACGGGCAGCTGGCCAGCAAATATCAACATTACAAAAACCTCTTCACGGTCCACAGGATCTCCCCCTCCGTCCACAGACTAATTTCCGTTGGGGCCAGGCACCCTTGCAGAATCCTTATGGTTTTAGCAACCAGTTGCCTACCTCTCAGCTGCCGCCACAGCAAAATGTCACTCTTGCAACTGGTCCTGAAACTCCATTGAACATTAATCTACGACCAACAGCTTTGTCCTCTGCAACTGCTCAATTTCCCCTTCGTTCCCAGCAGCAACCGCTACAAAAGATGCAAAATCCTCCTTCTGAGCTAGCTCAGCTCTTGTCACAGCAAACTCAGAGCCTACAAGCAACATTCCAATCATCTCAGCAAGCAATTTCTCAGCTGCAGCAGCAGGTGCAGTCCATGCAGCAACCAAACCAAAATTTACCACTCGGCCAAGCTGGTAAACAGGAGGTTCGTATATAATCTCTCAGTTTCGTCTGCCCTGCCGGGTTTTTCAGCTGCTGTAGTGTTGTTTTAACTATTATTTCCTGATAGACATCAGTTTTTTATCCTTCTTGTGTATAGTATTCTCTCCCGTTTGTAATATACCTCCGTACTACTTCTTTATCAGTGGGCTGGATCTGCAATTCCAACAGTTGTTAGTACCACTGCTTCGACACCAGTTAGCTATGTGCAAACAGCTGCACCTGCAGCAAGTCAGAGCGTGGTTTCTGTCAAATGTAACTGGACCGAGCATACCTCGCCTGATGGATTTAAATATTATTACAACGGTGTAACGGGTGAAAGCAAGGTGAGAACTGAGAAACGTTGTTCCTTTTTAAGTATATTTCCTTGTGTTTGTTGTGCTATTTATAATCCTTAAACAGGCAATACATGTATATATGAAGTTCGTCAATATGTGCCATAACATGTGTATAATTTGACTTTTTCAGTGGGAAAAACCTGAGGAAATGGTAGTGTTCGAACGAGAGCAACAAGAACAGCAACAGCATCAACCGAAGCCAACTATACAGCAGCCCCAGACCCAATTACAGCCGATGCAGCAACAACCACAACAAGTTCACCAACATTATCAGGGCCAGCAGCAAGAACAGCGACAGCATCAACAGAAGCCAACTATACAGCAGCCCCAGACACAATTACAGCCGATGCAGCAACAACCACAACAAGTTCACCAACAGTATGAGGGCCAGCAACAACAACAGCAACAGCATCAACAGAAGCCAACTATACAGCAGACCCAGACCCAATTACAGCCGATGCAGCAACAACCACAACAAGTTCACCAACAATATCAGGGCCAGCAATTACAGCAGCCGTTTTATTCTTCACTGGTTGGTTTCGTTTTTGTGCTGGTTACATTCATATAGTTGTCTCACATGGTCTCTAACATGCATATTTACTCTTTCCAATTGGAGTTGCAGTATCCAACTCCAGGGGCCAACCATACTGCTCAGGTGTCTATCTCTTAAATATGTTTGCTTATTTTCTATTTGGATGGCTAATCTTGTGGTAGGAGGAGATTGACCACCTTATTTAAAATGCGATAAGCCATAGTTTTACCAACTTGTTCAAATACAGATAACAATCTCTAACGTAAATGTCTGTTTTCCATTTCAAAATGCAGTATCCATCATTGCCACTTGGTCAAAATAGCCAGGTACATATCTGAACTGTGAACTTATTTTCACATTGAACTGATTGATGGAAAATCATTTTTTCTTTTCTGGGATGCAGTTTCCTATGTCAGCAATTGCTAAAAATACTCAGGTATATATCTTATTATGTATAGCAATCTCTCAGATCTTCTGATTACCTTTAAATTTAATCGAAGAACAAACATGAATTTAATAACATTTCGAAAAGAAACATAATTGATATGAGTTCCTTGGTTAGAAATGGTAAAAAGAAACATAATTGATATGAGTTCCTTGGTTAGAAATGGTAAGGGCAGAGATTATTTTCTAATCTGTTTGGATTGTCTAGGAATATGGTCGGACACATATACCCATGGGAGCTGCTTCAGTGAATGATCTGTCAAGAACCCAACAGGTGATTATAATTTTGTCTTCCTTTGGTATTCAGATGTTCTTTTTTGTTGAAACCTTTTTCTTATTCTCTTACAATCATATCTCTGTTTCCAGAACCGTCAATCTCCCCAAGAAATCATGTGGAAAAATAAAGCTTGAGGTTCCTATCTTCCGTTTCTCTCCTGTCTTGTATCATTTTTTGTACCGAAACACAATCCGCCGTTATGATGTTTTTCTAGTTTGAAGTTGCATCTATTTCTGTGTTGATCAATAGTTCAATACTGTCCAGGTACATGAAACGAGGAGCTAAAATATCTCAGTAACTAAATAGAAGAACTTCTGGAACTAATTAGTCAAGCAGAGGAAAAACAGCAATGGCAGTGGTCTTAGTATATGTATTTCTAAGTTAACCCCTTCAGGTATTATAGATAGGTGATTCGACGACCATCTACATTCTTTCTTTTCTCTAATCAGATATTTTCTTCTTTTTCGTTTCAAGAGTTGCCGAACAATGGCTGTTGTAACATAGCTATCGCAAGTCAAGTTTCATGTTTTGTTAGTATTAGTAACTTAGCTGGGAAAACCAAACTTTGATCCAGTTAGGAGTCATATAATTATACGTACATTCATTAATTGATAACAGCCCTGTTTTAGAGTTCGAACTTGATTGTTCATCCATGTGTTCGTTCCTTCCGTAAATTTTGTTAAACCACAGTCCTATGTAGTCTTCTTTAAATTTTTATATAAATATCAATAAGTCTGGACTTGGATATACATAGTTCAATCCATTTATTTTTAGTTAATAACTCTGCAATTCCTCCTAATCTCGCTATTAGCACCACCAGTTATCCCTCCCATTTTAACCATAGCATTCTTAAAATCCTCAAAGAAAACAGACTGATCCGCTGCGTAAGTTCCAACAATTGCCCTCGTTCCTGGGTCCTGAACCGCCAAAGCTTGGTCAGATGGAAGCAATCCCTCACCTGAGAGGAGGTTAACATAGTACTGGTTGTCAAATGTTGATGGCGTCACCAAGTCAAGCTGAGTGATAGCTACAGAGGGGTCAACGGTTGAGCACAGCTGCTGTAGTGACTCGAGGAAGTCAAGGTTATCTCCATGGTTAGCCGGTTCTCCAGTTTGTAGCGGCAGCAATCGAGCTGTAAACGAAGTGCAACGTGCCTTTCCCAATGTATGTCCACCTGGTTTACATTATGGTTAAGTTTCATTATCTTGGGTTTTCTTCCAAAACGGTTGGTCTAGGTAAAGAGAAAGAAGGGTACTGAAGAATGCATACCGGATAGAGCAACCATGTCGGTTTGTGAAAGGCCGAGCTTTTGGAAGATGGAGATGAGAGTTGGTACGGTTGAGTTTGGTGAGGGCAAGCCAGTTGTTGCTGCCTGTTTGCTCGCTGTTCTACTGTCTTTTCTGCCTACTTCCACCTCCCAGCTTGGTCCACCCGACTTCAAAAACCCAATTTCAAAGGTAATCAACCAAAACGTTAAAATGGAGTTCAAACGGTTTATAAGATTATATGACTAGTAAAGGCTGAAGATAGGTACCACAACGACTGAATCTCTAGCAGCCATAGCAAGAATATCTGCGCATGAGACGGTCTCTGGACATACAGATTCAAGATCAGACTTTATAGAATCGATAACTTCGAACCCTCGGAGAGAATTAAGATTAGGAGGCGCCGTCTTTTCACCGACCAGTCCTTCTGTGTCATCCAACAACACCGAAGCATCACATCCCTGTAATGCAAGGTAAGTCAAAAACACACATACCGGTTCGTACGTACTCTTGCTCTGCTTAACCGGCACCAATTAATTTGGATTTGTCACTTTTTGACCGGCATAATTAAATGGTATATAAAAAGACGGGGATTAGTTAGTTAACCAAAAACTACTAAAACAAAGAGATGAGACTTGCATTAACAAAACAGTCGTGAAAATGAAGACGGAGAAGAGAAGCTGCCATTCTTGGATCCTGTAACACCGCTGTTTGGACCCACGAGTAGACGATAGACTCTGCTTCAGGGCAGCTATTCCGGTACAGACCGAAATCAAGAACCAAACCAAACCCTATACCGAAGCTAGAACCGGTTTCTCCACTTCCGTCTTCGCAAGTCTCGCTGAAGTTGGTTGGATTAGACTCGGAGAGTGAGAGAATTGGCATTGCAGCGAAAAGCATAAGGAACAAGTTAAAGACCTTCTTCATTATTGCCGTTATAAGATATATGATCTCTCCACTTTCTTCTATGTTTTAATATTCAATGGAGTTGGTCCTATTTTTTAAAAGCTAGTGAATGTGTGTCCATATTTATAGAAACACATACATAACACGTACATATATTGTATATATGTTATATGTGTAACTGCATGACTGCATCTGCATGTGCACTTTCAACGAACGAATTACATATATATACTTTCCTCGTCAAATTTATTCATATATACGTCAATTAATAATGTATGTATATATAAAACAAATACAAACTGTGAGCGATGTGTTATAATATAGGATTACAGATTCGCATAATGCAATCTATGATCATCATATATGAAGACAATTAATGCATTACTTGATAAAAAGCCTTCAATTTTTTGTAGGTAGTATATAAAAAGTCGCAAGATAAAATTGAAACCAAATTTGCAAAAGGTAGGTCTCTTTTCTTCATTCTTTATTTGTCTTTTGTTTTGTAATTAGTTGTTAAAAATACAAATAAAAAATAAAGGAGGAACAAAAGAGTTGTAAACTGTAATGAATGAAGAGGAAAAAAACACAAATAAACCATGTTGCTGCTACTAGACAGAGAGAGAGAGATGTGTCGGTGAACACTGTAGAGTTAAAACTTGAAAATGAGAGACCAATTCAATAGTTGGAATCTGAATGAGGTAATAAATAAGCTACTTGTATGAACGAACCATTATGATTTTAACTTTAGAAAAGTAATTAAGTGGACGAAATAATTACAGAATGATGATATAACATAAGGTGCAAGCCTGCAAGGGGGGTATGCATGTGGTTGTTCATGTCAGTAAAGAAAGAAGATAAAAGTACATTACACATCAATGAAGAAAGGGTCAAAATTTATTTCGTCTTGTCCTCTCTTCGTATTTCTCTATTTATTTGTTTTACCGGTACAATTTATATGGGCCGTCGGCCCATTAGCTTTACGTAAATGCCCGAGAAAGTTTGTGAAATTACATACGATTGCCACTACACAGTCTTTTTACTGGAGCTTGACCTGTTTCTCTAATGTCCGAGTGAACGATTGATCCCGCCAAAGACACTTAGCTGAGGAGAGTGAGTAATCAAGAAGCATTCAAAAACTCCTTAGCTAAAGGAAAGATTCTGCGAAGATGAGTACTATGAAATTTTGTCGCGAATGGTACGAATCTGTTCCCTTTGTTTTTTGTTGTTGGTAAAAAACGAATCTGTTCGTCTTCTTCTTTTATACTAATCTCTTAGTTCATCTTGAATTCTGTATCGCACCCAGTTCGTATAAGTCCATAAATTTCTGAAATTTCATCGAAAGTTTTAGTTTTTTTTTTGTTTGGGGTTTTTGATTATGTTGTCAAATTCGATTAAAGTTCCATTTTTTTTTGTGCTCTACTTTGATATTTGTGTATTGGGAAATATTGCAGTAATAACATTCTCTATCCCAAGGAAGACAAGGAGCAGTCGATTCTACTCTACGCTTGCCGTAATTGTGATCACCAGGTAAGAAGTTTAATATGCTGCCTTTGATAAAATTAGGGTTCCATAGTGTTAGTAACATAATGTGGTGTTGAATCGTCTTGAAACTAGGCCATGGCTGAGAAACTAATAGACTTTGAAGTTGTTCACTGGTAGAGATTTCTGTAAAGAGTTCATTTTAGCTCTCTTATACAGTTAAGAGTCGAATGTAAAATTTATAATGAGTTTAGAACTTTGGATCCTCATTCCAGCTCATTGTCATTGTCTTTTAGATCATGATACTGATTGGTAAAGATAATGCCATTCAGTATAGAGTTCCTTGAGACCTTTTTGAACAAATGCAAACTCTAAAAGCGTTTAGACAACTAGTTATGCAACTTCTTACTGTTTCTAAAAGCGTTTTGAGTTTCAACAATAGCCATTGGGTGCACAAGCATTTCTTGTTATGGAACTTCTTACTATTTCTGAGTCTTTTGTGTTCTGTTTGTTAATCCGATCATTGAGCCTTTGTTAGCTTCTGAAACTTATGATATCCCATATGCCATCTTCTGAAACTGGACATGCTAACCGAGCTATCAAACTTATTGTTAGCTGGATGCCTGGATTTACTGTCCTGTTGCTATGAATGTACAAGATTTTGAAATTTGTATTCTTTTTGAGCATTTGGCTTTGCAGGAAGCAGCGGATAACAACTGTGTTTACAGAAACGAGGTTCATCACTCTGTAAGTGAACAAACTCAGATCCTATCCGACGTTGCTTCCGACCCTACTCTTCCACGTACCAAGGCAGTGCGTTGTGCCAAGTGTCAACACGGGGAAGCTGTCTTCTTCCAGGTGAATCATTAAACTTGAAAGCTTAATCGTTATTTCTTCATCATTCAGGACTTTTTCTGATCTAACTTCAAGATCAAAAGAGATCACTTTCTCTTGCTTATCCTATTTGGTTATGCTACTGCTACACTCAACATCTGGCCCATTCGGTTTATTAAATAGCTTGTGCGTATCATTGAATTTGCAGGCCACGGCTAGAGGCGAGGAAGGAATGACGCTGTTTTTCGTTTGCTGCAACCCGAACTGTAGTCACCGCTGGAGAGAATAGGAACTATAGAAACATTACATTTTTTCCTAATTTCATGTGTATCTGAGTTCCTCTTTATGAGTTTCGTGAAATCCAATTTGGAGTTTTATGTGTACTTACAAACATGAATATTGTTGAGGAATGTTCTCGGGTTCTTGAACTTTCAGGGTCTTTTGTGATCATTTCAGTTTTTAATTGGGTCTAATTATAAATCTATTGGTATCTTGGGGGTCTGATCCGAAAGTTCGTCGTTATCCATGGATACGTGGAAGCTTGAAATCGTCGGAGAGATTAGTAGTGACTTCTACTTCTAGTTAGTCTAAGCCGCCGGCTGCTCTAACTTTGCAATAACGTGTGATATTATTAATAGTAAGTTGATTAATTTAATCTTCTAAATAAAATTATTATCATAATGCTGTGTTTACTTAGTCAATATTGAATTTGAAGTTTTATGTTCAAATGAATGATGGTATTCGCCCTGGGATAAATAACCGACCCGACCCGAACCAAAAAAAGTCGGTTCGGTTCAACTTCGGTTATTAAGGAGAAACCGATCGGAAGGATTTCAAATGAGATTCGGGTATCACTTCGGGTCGGGTTTGTTCGGGTATTCCGAACGGTTAACCGATATTTTAGCCTAATACCACCTCGACACCACCTCCTTAGTTGTTTACCCTAATATCACCTCGACACCACCTCTCTCTTACAATTTCTCACCGAGTCACGACCACCGACGAAGCTCAGTATCACCTCATCTTCTCGTCTTCTTCGTCTTCTTCATCTCTCTTGGTAAAGTATAATTTCTCAGTTTGTGTTAATTTGGGAATTAGGGATTGAGTTTCTGCTAGTCTTGGCACAATTTCTCAGTTTCTGCTAGTCTTGGCACAATTTCTCAGTCTTGTACTCTTGTTTGTTCGTGTAGATGTCTATATCAGACGAAAACACACCCAATGTGTTGGGTGAAGAAGATGAAGTTAGAAATACAGAACCATCTGTTTGAGAGAAAAGAACAAATACAGCCCGATCAAGAAGTGAGGGTCCTCCGAAGATAGCAAAGAAGAAGAAGAAGCAGGTTCATAGGGCTGAGGTTTGGCAACATTTTTTGGAGAAAGATGATGTCCAAGGTTTCAGTTACTGTCAGTATTGTAACCAAGAGATTGGTTGTGATACTAAGTTACATGGGACAAGCTCCATGAAGAATCATCCGGAGAGATGCAAGTTGTACAAGGCATATCAAGAGAGTGATACTCAGAAGGTTTTCACAAGTGATACCGCTGGTGCAGTTGCAGTTGTTGCAGTTAAGCATGATAAAGCTTTGTTTAGGAGGTCAGTGAATGAGATGATTGTTTTGTATGAGTTACCATTTGCATTTGTCGAATCAGAAGGCTTTAGGAGGTTCTGTGCAAATATGCTCCCAATGTATACGGTTCACTGTAGGAGGACAGCAACAAAAGACATATATGCTATGTTCTTAAGAGAGAAAGCCGCATTGAAGAACCTGTTTTGCGCCGAGAAGAAGAGAGTGTCTTTGATGACTGATCTATGGGTAGCTCCTACAACTGCTTGCAGCTACATGGTGGTGACTGCTCATTGGGTTGATAAGAAATGGGATTTACAGAAAAGGATTATCTGGTTCAAGCCTGTGACAGATCATAAAGGGGACACCGTTGCTGAGCATTTGAGTGCATGTCTACAAGAATGGGGCATTGAAAAGGTATTCACCGTGACACTGGATAACGCTAAGGCGAATGATAAAGCACTTAGGCAATTCACAGATGCTTGTAGGATGATGGGGCCTGATGCATTAGTCAGAGATGGTTCAATGATCCATATGCGTTGTTGTGCGCATATATTGAACTTGATAGTCATGGATGGTTTATCAAAGGTAAATAAGAGCATTGTGGGCATTAGAAATGCAGTCATCTAAGAAGTTCAATTATAGTGTAGAGAGCAATCATCTAAGAAGTTCAATTATTCGGAAAGTGATGAAGAATTTGTATGAAGAGTATGTGCAGCGATCCAGTCGCCATTCTCAAGCTGAAAGTACAGGAACCCGAAATGAAAATGTGCCTGAAACAATTATCCTTTTCGAGGATGATGATGATGACTTGGAGAGCAGAGATTCTTTGTATGAAGAGATGGAAACAGAGACAGTAAATGAAGAAGTTACAAGTGAGCTTGACATTTACTTGATGGAGAATCGTGTGCCAAGAAAGAAAAACCCTTTGGGTATGGATTTTGATATCTTATCATGGTGGAGACGCAATAGTCATAAGTTTCCAATATTGTCAGAACTTGTAAAAGATGTGCTTGCCATTCAAGTGTCGTCTGTGGCTTCAGAGTCGGCATTCAGTACAAGTGGAAGGATTTTGGATCCTTTCCGGAGTTGTCTATCTCCTCACATGGTTGAAGCTCGCATATGTACTCAACAATGGCTGAGAAATACCATTCAGACAGAGAAGCTTGATAGTTTGGTTCAAATGTTAGAAGAACTGGATTTTCATGAGTCTTTGGGTAAGCAAGTTTGATGTTTGTCAATCTTTCTTATGATATACAATTTATGGCTGAATTCTTTTATCTTTAATTGCAGTAACCAAGACATTGGAGGATGTGGATGGACCTATGGAGAAGTCGTAAACACCAAACTTCTCTTTCACTTACTCTCTAATCTCTATTCTAAGTGAAATGGTGGATTATGCCTTGGTTTGTTTTCTGTTTTGAATATTTTGCTTGTGATTCAGTTTTTTTGGATTTGGATAATGATGAACTTATGATGACTTGTTTCAGTAGAATGGATATGATTGCAGTTGCATTTAGGTTATGAAAGCATGAATTAGGCAATGTAAGTGATGAAAATTTGAAAATACAGGTTTTTCGGTTCAGTTCGGTGGGTTTTCCAAAATTTCGAATTACCCAAAACCCGAACTGAACCGACATTTTCTAGATAACCGAATAACCGAAAAACTGAGATAACCAACTCGACCCCACCCGAATACCCGAACTCATAGGCTGAGATGGTATACACTTCACGATTTGATGATGATTAGGTTTATGTAATGGAGGTCTCCTGGGGCTGCTCTCAACTCTCATCAGTCATCATATATGAAAAAAAAAGGTAAATAGCCAACTTGGTCCACCACAAAGTCAAATAATCAGTTAAGAACCTCATTAGTGGAATTATACTTGCTTTTGATTCAATGACACTGATTAGGAGCTTATCCTTTTGTTGGGCAGCGATTAGGAGATTATCTAAATTTCACTAGTTAGAAGTTGTTTACACGTAAAAGCAAAATATCAAATGTTATATTTTGTGATTGAAGTTGTTTTACGAATTTGATCGATCCGTTGTGTAATCGAGTAATGTTTCTCGTCATTCATTATAAACATTGATTTAGTCATAGAGAAAAAATTAAAAGCAGAATATAGCTAGGTTGATTTTGTCAAAGTTTAGAAAATATAAGCAATGTCTTAATTTCTCGAGTTTAGAAAGAGACATTTCTCTACCCAATTTTTTGATAAGATCTTCTCTTTTGCATAGATTGTTATATTGACCATATGCTTGCAGCCTTGCACTCAAGCTAACGTTATGTACTCAATTACTTGACCTGACCAATGACTCATACAATTTGAATTAATAAACAAAGATATTTGTCACACACTTCTACAGTTCTACGTATATGATACAACCTATACCCATCCATATTTTAAAATAAATAAAAGAACTTAACGTACGTACCAATGTTAATTAGTATATAAAGAACAAATCTAATTAGACAAAACTCGTTCAACATTAAATCTCAAGATGTCACAAATGACCCCAGCAATATTTCTCCTTATTGCTTTCTTCACAACCATCCTCACTCCAACATGTCTCTCTCTTAAATCCTACATGATCTATTCTCATTTTTACTTGAAGATTATAAACTTAACTAACCGTAGTTACGTTTTATGATGAAACCAGGTGGAGAACCAGTAGGTGTGTGCTATGGAATGATGGGGAACAACCTACCTTCAAAACCAGACACAATCACTCTCTTCAAAGAAAAAAACATCAGACGTGTTAGACTTTACGACCCAAACCAAGCCGCTTTAAACGCTCTTAAAAACACCGGCATCGAAGTCATCGTCGGCGTTCCAAACCCCGATCTCCGTTCACTCACTAACCCTTCTTCCGCTAAGTCGTGGGTCCAAAACAACGTGCTTAACTTTTACCCCGCCGTTAGCTTCAAGTACATCGCCGTCGGTAACGAGGTCTCTCCCGGGAACGGTGGAGATCTTGTGCTCCCTGCCATGCGTAACGTTTACGATGCTCTAAGAGGTGCGAATCTTCAAGATCGCATAAAAGTGTCAACGGCCGTTGATATGACCTTGATTGGGAACTCTTTCCCTCCTTCCTTGGGAGAGTTTCGTGGTGACGTTAGGTGGTACACGGATCCCATCATCGGGTAATTATCATCACTTAACTATTATCATACTTCTTTTTCTGTGGCGTCGACTCTAGAACAATTACCAAACCATGTCTTTTTTTTTAGTCTAATGGTTTTATATCAAACAAACCAAATAATATTATAACCGTGTAACGAGTTCAAATATTCACTACACAAAATAGCTTAACTAAAATAGTTATGGTATCACTTGTATAAAACATTACATAGACTTTTGTCTTTTTCACATAAACCGATTCTGAGAAATGAAAAAAAGTTCAAATATGCGAAATTACCTAAACTCTTAATAATCAAATCCTATATATCATGTCACGCTCGAAATACTATTTATATTGTATTTCTTGTAGCTTTGGCCATCAAATCACCTATTATGCCATACTATTTTGTTTTACAACGTGTTATTTACAAATATTTTTGTTAAACAGTTTTTTATTTAATAGGTTCTTACTTCTTAGAGTTCATGCTTGTTTGAATAATTATTTGCTCTTACGTAGGTTTCTAACGAGTACAAACTCAGCGTTACTAGCCAACATCTATCCTTACTTCAGCTACGTAGACAATCCACGTGACATATCTCTCTCTTACGCTCTCTTCACATCGCCTTCCGTTGTCGTATGGGACGGCTCTCGCGGCTACCAAAACCTCTTCGACGCCTTGATTGATGTCGTTTACTCCGCTGTCGAACGATCAGGCGGCGGATCTCTTCCCGTGGTCGTGTCCGAGAGCGGATGGCCTTCGAACGGAGGAAACGCGGCGAGTTTCGACAACGCGCGAGCTTATTACACGAATCTTGCGGCCCGAGTGAGAGAGAACAGAGGAACGCCGAAGAGACCTGGAAGAGGAGTTGAGACGTACTTGTTTGCTATGTTTGATGAGAATCAGAAGAGTCCTGAGATTGAAAAGAACTTTGGTTTGTTTTCCCCTAATAAACAGTCGAAATTTCCGATCACGTTCTCCGCTGTGAGAGCTGGTACGGCTGTTGAGTGATGATTTTTATATGTAAGCTCGTCTGAGATTTATGTGAATGTTTGCACTAGTATCGACTTGGGAGAGATAATCCCATATAGATAAATTCCAAATAAAAATAAAATTTCAAGATCATGCACAAACTTAATTCGTCATATATATATATATATATATTTATAGCTAGAAAAGCAAAGTTGAAGATTTCTTTGTTCTTTGAAACCGAACAACAAAATCAAGAGAGAGTTGTGAAGATACCAATAGAAACAGTACTCGTCTTTGAGGCAAACGTATCATGTTTACAAGAATATTTCCCAATTCCTCAATCATATAATAAACCTTCTCATCATTAATTCTTTGTTTTATACTAGTTTGTTTCTTATCATTCTTTTCCAAAATTGAATAACAGGACCATTGGTCCATTGGAATATTTATCTCTTTTAGATGTGCATTTGTTTTTACAATTCTACCATATTTGATTAGACCAAACAAATAAAAATAAAATAAACTAGACCTTAGAATATTTCTATTATCGAGTAAAAGTTGAAAATAATTCTATAGTTTTGAAGTAATTCCAATTGAGCATAAAAAAAACTGTAAAATAATTATTCAATACATTCAATAGAATTTGATTTTAATATTTTACTCATTTTCAGATTATATATCTATGATTATTCCTTTTTCGGTTTCTAAAATAACCAGTCAATGTTAAATATGAATTAAGTTTAGCTATTATTTTTTGTATAATATGTGATGTTATACAACTATTTTCACGGCTCCAAAATATATATACATATTTGTCACGATTGATTATTTTCTATTTGGATACAAGATTGATTATTTATATTTACTATGTTTTGAACCCACGCTATGCGTGGGTTTATTTGATATATTTTGGTGGAAAGTATATATGATTGATGACAATTATGAATATTAACTTATAGAAAACTTTAAATAACGATTAAGGCAAAATTTTATTTCATATACACAAATTATAAAATATATAAAAATTAGTTGTACTAAAATCAAATCAGATCAAAAGAATCATGAATTTAACTGGACGTCTAGGTGAGACAGTTCAGACATTCGAACTGGTGATCTTGCATATACTAAACCATTTCTTTAACCACTAGACAAACAAAACATTTTTAGAATAATGAATTAATCTCGTTTTCTCATATTTAATTGACAGCCACCATCTATGTCTTCATGCTCTTTTTCCACTGTTTTCTTAGTCTTCGTATTCTTTCTCTTCATTTTTATAGTCAAATTTCATGATAATTGTCATCATTACTTTTACAGTCCGGTTCTTCGTTATACTCTTCTTCTTCATCTTTTTCGTCAGCTTCCTCACATTCGTCTACTGAATAATCATTTAAAACTTTTAATTTAACTACCACATAACTTGTTAACCCATCAAACTCCAAAACCAAAATCATTGCCTCTTTTTCGAAAAATTTCATGGATCAGCATAGTCACCACATGCACTCAATTATTGATACTTTCACCCATATATTTACCCAGTTTTAGATCCACATGTATTTAAATCTTTAATACTACAAAATTGCAAATTACTTGCAGAGAAAGTAATATAAACACATACTAACAAAAATGTGTTTGTCGTTGATCTTTTTTCATTAAACCTCAAAAATTAACTCAAACAACATCAAATCAAGGTCTTACGATATTAATCTTTCCTCCTTAGACCCAAAAATAAAATTTTTACTGAAACATTATCAAATCACCTATAAAATCATACACAAAAACATGTTTTACAACATAAGAGATGTAAAACAGAAAGAGAGATAAATAAGATATTTTCAAGATATTAAAAAATCAAATATATCATATTTAATAATACTTAAATCTATAATTTTAATAGAGTTTAAATATTTATAATATTTTAAAATTTAGATGTAGTTTAAATATTTATAACATTCAATATTTTTAGAGTTAAATATTAATGATACTTAAACTTTTGATAGAGTTTAAATATTTATAATATTTTAAACTTTCTATGGGGATATTTATAATATTTTTAAATATTCTATAAATTTTAAATATTTATAATATTTGAACCTTTTAAAAGATTCAATAATTATAATACTTTAAAATTTTATTTTTAAAGTTTGGACGCATGATAAATTAAGCTTTCTGCTCATTCGTAGTTGGAGCATATTAATCTTATGTATAATGGTTCTCAACCATTGTCTAAAATTTTCTAGCCGAGGTGGGATGTTGGACATACACTTACTTATATGTATTTAATATAGATTTTTTTTCATAATTTCAAAAATGTTAAATATTGAGATGTGTGATTTCAATTGGTCGTTTTCAAAATGTTAATATAGAAAATCCTGAAAATTTTTTAAAAATGTCAATTAGTGATATGTCGAATCCCTAAAGGTTGTTTAAAATCCTATGTGGACAGCCTTAGAAGCTTATAGCTCCTACTTTTATTTAGTATAGATTAACTTAATACATTTACTAAAGTTTTTGATGAATAATTTTTTATATAGTATCTTATTATATAAACCTTAGTTTTCAAAGTTATTAATTCATATAATCGATACATGTGTCAAATATATCAATAATATTTTGACATGTGTGAAAAAATAATTATTTAATAGTTACAAGAAAATTATAAAATCCTAATAAATAAAGGATTACAATTAATATTTTTGAAAGTACATAAAACCAAAGGTAATCTATTATATCACTAATTATAATAGGAAATTTATCTATTAAATTAATAATTTCAATAGAAAAATCTATGCAATTAATAAGGAAAATATTTGCTATTTAATTGCAATTATTATTTATTGTAATCATATAGTAAAAATAAATTTATGCAAAAAGTGATTAAAGTATGAAATGTTTTAATGTGTTAAAATTAGTGATTAACATATGTACATATGTTTCCAAAACATTTCCAATTCCTAATTTTTGAAAAAACCGTTTCCTGTTTCCGAAACGTTTCGTTTCCGCGTATCCGTTTCCTTTTCCATGCAACCTAGCTTATGAGATTACAAAATATGAAACAAATATATTTAACATATGGTTACTTTTTCAAATATGAGATAAAATTAGTTTTCAGTTTTTTTTTTTGAGAATTATGTTTTATTAATTTTTAGTTTTTATAAAATATTAAGTAAGGTATAATTTGATAATCGTCCTCGTCATTCTTCTCTAGGGTTTCCCATGTTTATATATATATATCAGAGTATACACTCGCCGCCTCTCTGTAGATTTGGCGTTCTCAACGAAACTCTGGGTAATAATTCTCTTTCTGTTTGTTTAATGCATTTCAACATTTTTTAACATTTTTCATCGCATCTCTTTCATCTCTTGTCCTCAAAAATTTCTGCATTGATGGTTTAAGGCTTCTCAACGAAATTACGTATCCAGTTATGATTATGGTATGTTTCCATGACTGAGTCTTTAAATTATTGAATTTGCGAAATCATTTTTCCTTATTACTGCAATTACAATAGGAACTTGATCAAAGAAAATAAATGATCTATTTGGCAAACTAGTCATTGTTGCTAATATAAGTGTAGATTCATCACTCTTGGGATCCATGTGAAATCGTGTTGACTAGTAAATTTTATGTACCTCATATATAATTCTTTGAGTCCTAAAATGTTGCTATTTGTGTTTATCTCTCTTTTTCCCAGGAGTTGGATTTGAGTTTTGATGGTGCTTGCGAATATTATTTGGGTGATCACATTAATCCGCTAGTATGAATTCACTGCGAAGCGCCTTGAGTTTTTGCCTGTTCGTCAGACTCTTTCTAGTCAAGAGCTCTTGAACATTACTCCCAAGGAGTTTCTTGTCATTCTTTTCCAAAAGTTGAATAACAGGACCATTGGTCCATTGGAATCGAAGTTCTTTATGGGGATGATACCATTAATGATCGATCAAAGGTTTTGATTAATAAATTTAGGTGACAAGGTTATTAGTTTAGAAGGTTCAAAATACTATTAGACTGATAGGTGATTTTGTTTTAGAAGATACTCTCCATGGAAAAAGAGTAATTAAGAGAAAAAAAATTCATTCATTTGTAGATATTTTTGGTATTGGTGTATTATGTTCATGTATTTTTTATAAAAAAAAAATCCTATAATTCAATTACATAATACAACAACATAAAGAGGTAAAGGAATTCTTCAAAATAATACGTTTTGTTTTTCAAAAATACCATATATTTTTTTCTTAAAACACAAAAAATAAATAAATTGACTTTTAAGGATGTATGATCTATTTCTTTTAGGTTTGTGTTTACTTTATATATTTGGAGATCACTTGATGACATATGAAATCAAAAATATTAAAATGATATTACAATTTTTTTCCCCCAACATTTATTGATTATTTTCTAAGCATTTTTCATCGCAGCGGTGAGCACGGTTAGAACGTAACCTCACCCTCGAAAGGATGACTTGACTTAATCATCACTAAACGCTATAAGATGTTTAGTTTGTAGTTTTATTTTAGCAACATAGATCTAAATAATTCTTATTATTCAAAAGTTTTACTCGTTGAACAGTAGTTTGATGTCATAAATGGAATTGAATTCCAAAACTATCTTTATGTGATATGAATGTTCAACACTAGATATCACCCTTGTCATGATGTTTTTTCTGTACAAAATTTTCTTTGAGATTATTGGTATTTTGAAAGATATTCGTTGATAATCATAAATATAAAATAGTTAGAATTTTTCCCGGTCAATAGATTCATGAAATCTGATTTTTTGTTGGGGATGATACCACTAAAGGATCAAAGCAAGGGTTTGATTAATAAATCTAGGTGATAGTGATTATTGGTTTGAAATATTCAAAATACTATTTATATTTGATTGTTGATTTTGTTTTAAAATATACTACCCATAGTATAAGAGTATTTAAGAGAAGAAAAAATAATCATTCATTTGTAGACATTTTTTTTTGGTATTGGTGTATTTATGTTCATGTATTTCTTATAAACGAAAATCCTATAAATCAATTATATAATACAAGAACATAAAAGAGGTAGAAAAATTCCTCAAAATACCAAGTTTTGTTTTTGAAAAATAAAACAAATATTTCCAAAAATACCACTTTATACCAAAAATAAAAAATTGACTTTTAAGGATGCATAATTTATTTATTTTAGGTTTGAGTTTACTATCTATAATTGGAGTATGAGATCAAAAATATTAAAATGATCATTACTATTTTGATATCATTTTTCGTTGTATAAAAAAATTCTAAAATATGATTTGAAATAAGAGGTTTAGTCTATAATAATAAACAAGCCAATATTCTTAAATTCATCGATGTAGAATCAATGTGTGGGTTCAACTAGTACAAGTAAGAGAGGAGGAATACATATAGATGAAAACAAAAAATTGACCAACTTATTTAAGATGCTTAAATATAAATTAATTTTTTCTTTGATTTATTTTTTTCTTTTTCAAAACTATATATATATATATATATATATATAGAATTTGAATCACGAGCATCATAATCTCTTGTTTTGATGGAAAGGGGGATATGAGATTTTAGTCCTTTACAATTTTGAGTTATAACCTTTGTAAAATTGTTAACTCAAAACATTATTCAACATCATGGAAATTTCCATGAGTTAAGATGGGGTAAGTTGAGTGATCTTTTTTTTTCTAATTAAAAAAATAAAATTCAGTTATATAATACAAAAATTATTGTTTTTGTTTTGATTTAATTCATATATCAATAAATTTTTTTTTACTGTTTTTCTTTTATTTAATAACTTTTTAATTAGTTCTATTATATTTTTCCTAAATTATTATTTTTATTATCATTTGAAATGAAAATAGACATAGACCTAAATATGATAAGATTGTAAATATTATGGCATGCATGTAGTTAATTTTTTAATTTGCAATGTAACAAAAAAGTTTAGTTAAATTTGTGTATATTAAAATTATTTTATTATTTATATACTTTTATTTATTTATTTTTCTATAATTTTATAATATATTTACTAATATTTTTAATAATTATAATCAAATAATACATACTGCAACATCTACCACAAAAATGTCACCAATAATTTTGATAAAATTAATAAATCATAATTTTACTGCGATCTATTACATCAAACTGCTATTTTTACCACATAATTTTTACTGCAACTTACATCAAATTATAATATTTTCTGCAATTCAACTTCAATAAATCATATTATCAATTCAACTTAAATAAATCATGTTACCAATAAGAGCCAACATCATCATGATTAATTTATTTTCACATATTTGAGAATTTTTAATAACTTAATGGGCGTGATGTGTTTCTTGATTAAGGCCCGTTAAATACTATTTGCGACTCTGTATTCTGTTGACGTGGCAATTTGATACATATTATTATTATTAACTTTTCGTCATCTTAATGAACCAAACGCCAATCAAGGGTTGTCACGTAATCAATCTTAAAGGACGATGACGTGGTGAAAAGCATAACTACTACTTCTACTTTCTATTAATTCCTAAATTGGGTAGTTAAATTATTTTTGTTGACATTTCGACCTTAGCGAACAATTTGGCGGTGGTTTTGATTTTTTTTTTTTTTTCCTAGGTGAGGTGAGGTCGGCGATAAACGATGGCGGATGAGAGATTTAACCGGAAGAATCCGGCGGTGAAGAGGATTTTGCAAGAGGTTAAGGAGATGCAAGCTAATCCTTCTGATGATTTCATGTCTCTTCCCCTCGAGGTACGACATATTTCGAAACACCTTCCTCATTTCCTCCTTCTCTTATCTCTCCATGTTTGATCTCACGAAATTTTATCATCTCTGTAGTAGTATCCATGTTTCAATTTGAACTAAGGTTAATCAGAGTTTATGTGGCCCGATTTGAATTATGCGTTTTGTATTGATTAGCTCCATATATTGTTTCTTCTATTCATTTCATTCATTAGCCTTTCAGATTGTAATTTGAAAGTTTTTGGTATGCTTTTATCAATGGTTGTTTTGTAATGTTATTGTTCAATCTTGTGCTGTTCAAATAGTTACCTTTGGTTGCTTTATATGTGCTAACTTCAGGAGAATATATTTGAGTGGCAATTCGCGATCCGAGGTCCTGGTGATACTGAATTTGAAGGTGGGATTTATCATGGGAGGATTCAGTTGCCTTCAGACTATCCTTTCAAACCTCCTTCATTCATGTTATTGACCGTAAAGATTCATTTTTTTCTCTCTTCTTTAGCGTCTCAAAGGAGACTATATATATCTCTAATGAATCTTTCTTTGTCCTCTTGTTTTCAGCCTAGTGGTCGTTTTGAAACCAATACCAAGATTTGCTTGAGCATCTCTGATTACCATCCTGAGCATTGGCAACCATCATGGAGTGGTAATGTCACAAACTCTTAAAGTGGACCTTTTTCAACTATGAAAGACTGAACTAAACAATTTAACTAAGGCTGATTTGAACAGTTTAAAGCATTTGTATCATTAGAAACTTCGATCATGATTTTGTTCTTGTTTATTTGTAGTTCGGACTGCTTTAGTGGCTCTCATTGCGTTCATGCCTTCAAACCCTAATGGAGCTCTAGGCTCAGTAGATTATCCAAAGGAGGAGAGACGTTCACTTGCCACTAAGTCACGCGAGACACCACCCAAATATGGTTCTCCTGAGCGTCAAAAATTAATTGATGAGGTACTCCACTAGATCACCCTTCTTGTAGAGCAATGTTTGAATTTTTTGATTTACTAGGCACATTATTCAGATAGAGAAATGTGATTCTGGCTACATATTTAGAATGCTTTTGATTATTTGAACCAATAAATTGGATATGTGGATATACTTTGTTTTTAATAAACGACATAGAGAGCTCTTGATCAGCTTGAGCGACAAATTGCTCTGCATATTGTTCATCGTAAACGGGTTTAGGTTACTAATGATGTGTTTAGAATGCAAAATTGTGATGCCATTTCTCATTAGAAATTTGTTAGATATATTGATCCTAAGATGCTACAATAACTATTGTTGATCTTGAAGCAAAATAAACATATTAAAGGAATCTTTGAAAGATAGTAACTTCAAAAGACACAATTGCTAGTACTATTATTATCAACCAAAAGTAGTGTCAAGAATCTCATTTGATTTTAATATTATTGACTACTTGTTTACAATGTTGACACGGTTAAACATGGCTAATTTGGAATCCTGTCATAACATTATTTGATCTTGTCCTTTGATTGATATACGCAGATTCATCAATATATGCTCAGCAAGACACCATCTGCTCCAAACCCTAATCCTCAGGAATGCAACAAAACGCCTTTGGTTTATTCAGACAATCAGTCCCAGACCAAGCCACAGGACTCTGCAAGGGTTATATCAGAATCTGATACAATGGTTGAAGAGAGGGTAGTTGATCAGATCGCTGAAGAGGCAGCTCAGACGGTTTTTCCAGAAGTGAATGCAGCTGTAGAGGTTGCAGAGGGAGATAGCAGAGGAAGCGGCTTGGTGAGGCAGCAGGAGAGACGTGCATCTGTTGTCAGGACAGCTCAAAGACCGGGTGATGATAGGTTGTTCACTTGGGCGGCGGTTGGACTCACGATCGCGATTGTGGTTCTCCTGCTGAAGAAATTCGTAAGATCAAGTGGTTATGGCGCCGTGTTTATGGATGAGTCGTGAACGCTGAACTCATACTGGGAGATGGTCTAAGAAAATAAAAGCATCAAAAGTGGAAGTGTTTATATATCATATACGACTGAGAAATGGGGAAATAAGTAATTAATTAGTTTATGTTAAGGTATTATGATTATGTGTTGATAACTCTTGTTAGATGAATGTGTCATGTAAACGCATTGGACCCGTTCCCAAAGCTATACTCCACGTCACAAACTCAAAACTTGTTTTATATTTGTAAAATACAGAAAGTAATCATGGATACGTAGCACAAACATTTATAATGCTTTGCGTCTACACCTAGATGGCTAGATCTATCCCTAATCGAGATGCCACATTATTGGTAGAGATTTAGTGATGCAATAAAGTATGAACACTTCTTCATACTTTTAACTCTGAGATGATCAAGTTATCAGCCGTTGCAACTCAAATACTCGGCATCTGTTTTGTCCACTTTAAACTTTGGGTTCCCTTCTTTGTAAGAACTTTGGTAAAGTAGAGATAGATTGAGCAGAACTTGATTTGATATTAGATACACCACCCTTGGGAACTCTCACAAGTCACAACCATAGGCCCACTGCCCACATATATCGATCTCCTCCTCTAGTAGTCCCTCGTGCGCCTACACTAGCCGGGATATTCCAGAAAAACCCCACATGATCTCGGTCCCTCTTAAAACACAGACATAGAGAGTTCAAAAAATTACGCCGAAATGTAATCTTAATCTGGGTTAATTTGATAATAAAACAAGATTTGGGGGTTTTAAAGAAACTTTGATAAGTAAAGGAGCAAAGAAAAGAAACCGACACCAGCGTCTTCTTAAACCTTTCACGCTCCCTCACTGCCTCTTATTCTTCGTTTTAATTGGCTTTGAGAGAGCCCAAAGTAAATTTCAAATTGGTTTCTGTTTTTATCAGTTTGAGAAAAAAAACTTTGCTCGTTAAGCTATAGACCGTGATAAGTCCAAGCTTCTCAAATTCCTTACCATAATTTTATCAGGATATCAGTTTCAAATTTTAAGCATAATTACGCAAATTTGGTCTTCTCAGGTCCGAATCCGATAATTAACGACGATGTTCTTCGTCTCTCATTGTAATTCTTCGAAATTTTAGAGATGAATAACTGAGAAAAATGGTCTCCGGAGGCGGTAGCAAAACCAACGGCGGAGAAGCAGCTTCGTCAAGTCATTGCGTCAATCGTAGTAGCCGCCACACCAGCGGAGAACAAGCTCAGTCTTCGACAAGCACATTTGCATCACACATGGGCTCGTTCCATACCTTTTCCTCTGAGGTACGCTTGCGAGTTTCTTATGCAGGCCTTTGGCTTACAGCTAAACATGGAATTGTAGTTAGCTTTGCAGGTGTCTGAAAAGCGCGTTCTGAGAATGCAGACGCTGTTATGCGATATGTTACTGCGTGATTCACTAGCGGGGATTGGCATGTGTTTGTACCGGGGATTGCACAACTTAAACAAATAAAGATTTTGTGGAAAAGAGCATGCAAATTCTTTTATTAATTGGGGAAAACGTGAGATCGTCACTTGAAACAAGTCGGGATCGAACTCGTTAGTTCACAAGCGAACTAGCAAGCTAAAAGTGACGAACTGAAAATAGGAATAAATTATACGAAAGACAATAACAGTTTTCGATGCAAAGTGTTGCTCTTTAGGTATTGTTCGCTCGTCCGGCTCCTGATCCCAATAAATGCTTTCTCCCTTTATAGGAGACTGTTAACCTAGAGTTTCCTAGGATTCCCGATACGAATTGTCGAGATTGCCCTCTGCGGAAAATGAATGGCTTTCTCACAATCTTGTTGGGCTGAAATTAGAATTAACTTGTCTTGTTGGGCCGAGTGGCATATTGGGTACAACCCATATCCAACAATAGTCCCCCCCTTAGTCCGGAGAGCGGCAATTCTTCTGCGATCATTGGGCATACTTTAAATTGGCCGTAATATGCCTGCTCGGCACAGATCGTTTCGGGTTGCTTTCGAGAAGAGATTGCTACAGTGACTTTTCCGTTAACTCCAGGCTCGTCTTCCGAGAGACACTCGGGATATCCACTGGTCTGAAATCTTGAGTGCGATATTCGATGAATTTCCGGAAAAGAGCAGATCGTAGATCGAGGTGACGGATTTCGACAGTAAAATTTTCGTTTTATTTACTTATTTATGTCTCCCCATCTTCTCCTTTNTAGTTAGCTTTGCAGGTGTCTGAAAAGCGCGTTCTGAGAATGCAGACGCTGTTATGCGATATGTTACTGCGTGATTCACTAGCGGGGATTGGCATGTGTTTGTACCGGGGATTGCACAACTTAAACAAATAAAGATTTTGTGGAAAAGAGCATGCAAATTCTTTTATTAATTGGGGAAAACGTGAGATCGTCACTTGAAACAAGTCGGGATCGAACTCGTTAGTTCACAAGCGAACTAGCAAGCTAAAAGTGACGAACTGAAAATAGGAATAAATTATACGAAAGACAATAACAGTTTTCGATGCAAAGTGTTGCTCTTTAGGTATTGTTCGCTCGTCCGGCTCCTGATCCCAATAAATGCTTTCTCCCTTTATAGGAGACTGTTAACCTAGAGTTTCCTAGGATTCCCGATACGAATTGTCGAGATTGCCCTCTGCGGAAAATGAATGGCTTTCTCACAATCTTGTTGGGCTGAAATTAGAATTAACTTGTCTTGTTGGGCCGAGTGGCATATTGGGTACAACCCATATCCAACAATAGTCCCCCCCTTAGTCCGGAGAGCGGCAATTCTTCTGCGATCATTGGGCATACTTTAAATTGGCCGTAATATGCCTGCTCGGCACAGATCGTTTCGGGTTGCTTTCGAGAAGAGATTGCTACAGTGACTTTTCCGTTAACTCCAGGCTCGTCTTCCGAGAGACACTCGGGATATCCACTGGTCTGAAATCTTGAGTGCGATATTCGATGAATTTCCGGAAAAGAGCAGATCGTAGATCGAGGTGACGGATTTCGACAGTAAAATTTTCGTTTTATTTACTTATTTATGTCTCCCCATCTTCTCCTTTTTCTTCACTTCCTCCTCTCCATAAAAAGGTAATTTTCTCTCTCAATCCTTTTATTTTTATGTTTTTACTTCTTTCTCTCTCTATTTTTCTCTCCCCTTTGTTTGGTCACATATCCTTGAAGCCCTAGCAGCCGCCGCCGAGCGAGCTTCTCATGGGGAGATCGCCGATGGTCGGCGGTCGGCGAGGCTGTTCGGTTAGGGATCGGCACAATGCCGATACAGGGAGAGATGGAAGTCGCCGTGCTGGCTCGGGCTTGAGTGGGTTTGAAGGTCATCAGATCGAGCTGGTTTTCGAGGGCGGCAGAGAGAACGAGGTCGGCAATGGGATGGTCGGAGATCGGCGCCGTATGGATTCCGTGAATCCGGCTGAGAGAGGCGGAGCATTTGAGTCTAGTCGATCAGCGGAGATCGGCGGATTAGATCGAGAGGGTTCCGGGTTGAATGGTGTGGTCGGCGCTTTTCTGCCGAGAGTGGCTGGATCTGGTGAGTTCGGCGTGGGAGATCTCGGATCTTGGCCTAGCGTCAGTGAGATCGGGATGAGAGATCTCAGAGGTCGGCAATCTGTCGGCGAGATCGGGATGAGAGATCTCGGAGGTCGGCCTAGCGTCGGTGAGATCGGGATGAGAGATCTCG
>NC_025694.1:12968621-12977324 GCF_000633955.1 Camelina sativa
GATGAGAGATCTCAGAGGTCGGCAATCGGTCGGCGAGATCGGGATGAGAGAGCTCGGAGGTCGGCAATCTGTCGGCGAGATCAGGATGAGAGGTCTCGGTTCTCGGCCTAGCGCCCGTGAGATCGGTGTGAGAGGTCTCGGTTCTTGGCCGTCACGCGATAGGACTCTAAACGAGAGAGATTGGCGAGGGGGTATGAACGAGGTCGGCACAGATGGCATGCCCGAGGTCGGCATAGGAGACGAACCGGAGATCGACATGGTTGAGGGCACTGCGACCACTCGTCGAATTGGTGAGATCGGCAGTCTCGCGAGCAGGATGTCAGCTCGGTGAATGGGTGCTCCTGAGGTCGGCGCAGTTAGTCGCTGGGTTGAGGTCGGTTCCGATCTCATGGTGGGTGGTCGCGAGGTCGATTCTGACGATGGTGATGCCGATCTCATGGTGGGTGGTCGCGAGGTCGGCATTTCGTGCAGAAAGGAAGGTCATCCTTCGACGAGCTCCCAAGTTCTAACGTATACGCGTGGTAAAACTCTTGCGGGAATCCAGCGTGCTTTTTCCGAAGAGTTTGCGGCTTATAAAGACGTTTTCGATGATGTTAGCGTCGGTATTGGAGCAGAGTGTGAAGGTTTGGATAGTTTGGCCAACGACTATAATTTTGCTGATATTCTCGAGTTCAGCGAAGATAGCGACAGTGGTTCTGATGGGAGTCCTATGGACGTTGTCCTGGCCTAGGATACTGGTCCACGTTCGGCTGTTTTGGGTCTTAGTGCTGCGTCGATTGGTGCCAATCTTTCATCCAGTCCGGCCGATCATGGTCCTTCGTTGTGCACATCGGATACTATTGCTGAGATGGCGCGGTGGTGTAGGATGCCCGAGGGATTGATTTTCCGGGTTCCTGAGTTTCACGAACGTCCTTGGACGCCTCCAACAGGTTTCATCTCGCTTTTTGAGCATTACTTTACTGAATGCGGTCTTTGGTTCCCTTTACCGAAATTTTTGATACGTTATTGTGCGAGGCGTAGGATTGCCATTTCTCAGCTTTCTGTGGGAGGTATCCGTAATGCGGTCGGTTTGGCGATACTTGGTACCAATTGTGGTGTAGAGGTTGACGTGCATTTTCTAGAGGAAGCCACCAAGTTCACAAAAGTTAGAGGTAGTCCGGGATACTTCTATACCAGCGCTAAATCGGGTCATCAGATAGTCATCGGGGCTGAAAAGAAGATTCGTCATTGGCAACGTTATGTTTTCTTTGTCAAGCGGGACGAGATTTCGGTTGATGATCTCGATGTGTTTTGTGCTACTGAGTGGAACATGTTTCCCGGTAGCTTCATAGTTTCTCACTCATACTTGTTTGATTGCTACTAACTGGTTTCTGACCCTTTAATTGTTTTTGTTGGTGTTTGCAGAGCCTGTCGTCCACTTGCTCGCTCATCCTCCAGGTTTTTTCGTTAATCTCAGACAGATCCAAACACTAGGGGCGCTCAATTGGCCTTCGATTACTCAGAGATCTCGTGAGTTTCCTGCTTATTCTGTTGTATCGATTGTTGCTCTCCTTGATGGTTATTGGGTCGTCACACTTTTGTTTTCCTTTTTAGGTCTACCTCGTTTAGGGATGGGAAAAGTTAACACTCGTCTTCCTCGATACGCTGATCAGTTCAAGAAAACTGTTGATGCTGGGTCCTTTTCGCGCGCTGCCGACACTGAGGTTGTCGATCCGTCAGCTGGCGGAGGTGCCGATCTGCGAGTTGCAGGAGATGTGATATTGGCGGAGGTGGCCGCTGCCCGTGCCGACAAAAGAGCTGCCAAGGTTCTTGTTGTTGTTCTGCGTGCGCAGAAGTCACGTGGTGACGCTTCTGATGCCCTAGCGATCGTTGTCGCTGATTCTTGGCGTCTTACTCCTGAGCCCGACACCACTGAGATTGATGATTCGTTCTCCTTTTCTTACAAGACGAAGGATGAGTTGTTCATCAACAACGCTGCTGCTTGTGGTGAGCTCGCTAGCAAGGTTTGCGGCTCTTTCGACCCGCTTCCCTCTGTGGGTTCTCTCTATGATCCTGAGCTGTATCGATCGTGGGCTCGGAAACACTTCCAAGTTGGCATTTCTCTTTATGTTCTTGATTGAATTTTTCCAATTATTATCTTGATTCCTTATTTCTTGCATTTCAGGATGGTGGTGGTGTGAACCGCATGGTCGTCTCGTACGAGCGTCGCATTGCCGAGCTAGAGAAGCAACTTGCTGATTCTCGCACTTCTGAACCGTCGAGGAGATCGGGTGAGGAGCTTCATCACGATCTTGAAAAAGAGCGGGGGGTTTCTGCCGTTCTTACGAAGCAAACTGCCGGTTTCAGGAAGCAGGTGGCCGATCTCAAGGCTTCTCTTGACGCTTCCCGCTCTCGTCTCGAGCAGTTTGAGGTCGATCACGCATTTCAGAAGGCGCAGTTGCAACAGCTGCAAGCGGAGCGACAGGGCGTCGATGTCAAGATTGCTGGCTACAGGTATCGTATTGAGAGGATGAGGGAGCATATTATTGACAACAGAGCGGCGCAAGAGTCTCTTCTGACTTTGAGCCAGGTGACCGACACCTGTGACTGTCTTCAGGGGCTGGTGAAGGGTGGTACGGTCATTCCGTCGAAGACTTTGCTCGGTTTGGAGGTTGATGCGAAGATGTGGGAGGAAAAGGTCCTTGGTTTCGAGATCACCGACGTTTTGGACAGCGACCTCGAGGCTCTTCCAAAGACTAAGATCGTTCCTGCGAATCTTCAGGCGGCGGAGGTTCCCGCGACCGTAAGAGAGGAGGTCTTCATGGCAGGGACGCCTACGGCCTCGGACGCTCAGGTTGCTGCCGAGCAGTGACTTGCTTTTGTTTTGTTGTGCTATTAGAACCTATTCCCGTTTTGTAGCGGATGTTGAGCCGTTTAGGCGNTGCGGCTCTTTCGACCCGCTTCCCTCTGTGGGTTCTCTCTATGATCCTGAGCTGTATCGATCGTGGGCTCGGAAACACTTCCAAGTTGGCATTTCTCTTTATGTTCTTGATTGAATTTTTCCAATTATTATCTTGATTCCTTATTTCTTGCATTTCAGGATGGTGGTGGTGTGAACCGCATGGTCGTCTCGTACGAGCGTCGCATTGCCGAGCTAGAGAAGCAACTTGCTGATTCTCGCACTTCTGAACCGTCGAGGAGATCGGGTGAGGAGCTTCATCACGATCTTGAAAAAGAGCGGGGGGTTTCTGCCGTTCTTACGAAGCAAACTGCCGGTTTCAGGAAGCAGGTGGCCGATCTCAAGGCTTCTCTTGACGCTTCCCGCTCTCGTCTCGAGCAGTTTGAGGTCGATCACGCATTTCAGAAGGCGCAGTTGCAACAGCTGCAAGCGGAGCGACAGGGCGTCGATGTCAAGATTGCTGGCTACAGGTATCGTATTGAGAGGATGAGGGAGCATATTATTGACAACAGAGCGGCGCAAGAGTCTCTTCTGACTTTGAGCCAGGTGACCGACACCTGTGACTGTCTTCAGGGGCTGGTGAAGGGTGGTACGGTCATTCCGTCGAAGACTTTGCTCGGTTTGGAGGTTGATGCGAAGATGTGGGAGGAAAAGGTCCTTGGTTTCGAGATCACCGACGTTTTGGACAGCGACCTCGAGGCTCTTCCAAAGACTAAGATCGTTCCTGCGAATCTTCAGGCGGCGGAGGTTCCCGCGACCGTAAGAGAGGAGGTCTTCATGGCAGGGACGCCTACGGCCTCGGACGCTCAGGTTGCTGCCGAGCAGTGACTTGCTTTTGTTTTGTTGTGCTATTAGAACCTATTCCCGTTTTGTAGCGGATGTTGAGCCGTTTAGGCGCTGTATTTTCTTTTTGGACCTTTGCATTATGACTGGACTTGCTTTATGTGTTGTCCTCTGATTTTATGATATATGTTCATCATTATATGGATGTGTTTTTCGAGAATTGCTATATTGGTCGCTTCGCCTCGAAAATCGTACTATTTGTTCTATAAATTAGTCTTCAAGTTGCTCATTTCTCATCATCCTCCTTTCTTGTTTTTAAGATAAACCTCTCCTCTTGATTTTAGAGTAGTTGAGATCGGTCATATGCATGTGACAACGAGGTCGGCGTGGCTGAGGAGGGCGCGAGAGCGGCTCTCTATGAGATCTGGTTACGTAGTTCGTTCCGAGATGGAGTTTTATCGTGCTTGGATCCAGAGGTTGAGAGCTTACATTCTCGCTACGCGTCGAAAGTTCGAGCGTCATTTCTGGTTTCATCGTGTTGACGGAATTATCAGATATCTTGAAACTATGATCGACGAGGGGTTCTTGGTTCCGAAATGGAGAAGGGATCGTTTGTTAGATGAGCGCTTTCGTCGTGAGGCGTCATTAGCTGAGGTGGAGATTCCCGTCCTTGAAGCGGGCGATCTCAAGCCTATTGGGAGCAGGCCCTTCGAAGGTCGACCCGAGCTTGATACTTGTCGGATTCGGGTTGACATATTGCGTCGTTACATTATTCAGCTATAGTGTACGGACCATTTCTTCATTGAAAGCAACCATGCTGAGGGGATTCGCTCGTATCTCGAGGAGATGGTTGCTAGGGGTGCGAATGTCCCGATGGACACGCTAGAAAGTCTGCGGAGGGAGTGCCAGTTCTGGCACGTGAAGATCGGCGAGCTTGAGTTTGATGAACCCACCAATGCTGATCTGGAAATTGAAGACTGAGTTTGCACTTGAGACTTGTTTGTTCTGTTAGTTTTTTGTGCCGAATGTGGCCTTTCGTATTTGGCTTTCGTTGCCTTGTCCTTGTGTGCTTTTGGATTATGGAATAAGAATGTTTTTGTGTTTTTCCTATCCTTGGTATCCAGTTGTACTTTACGGTGCAAGACGTCTCCTGGCTTATCCTATTACGTGTATCGAATACCAAATGTTTGGGGTGGTAGTCGAGATGAGCTCGTCGTACCTTTTAGGTGCGGCTCTGGTGTCCGGCTTACCCTGTGTGTGCCACGAGGTCGGCAAGAGAGTGCAAGTAAGAACTTGACTTATACAAACTTAACCGCCTGCTAGCTAAATGCGATCTGGGTCGGCTTATTTATGCGGATTATTTCACCGCTGCATCCATGAGGAACGCTTTTTAAATCGTTCCCTTGGCCAGAGGGTCGATGTAAGAGCTGGACATCTCGCAAAGACGGACTCGTTCGAGAGAGCTCATGTGTTTTGATGGGTTGAAACTTTTGTTTTTAATTTTTGGTATAGCTGTGCCTTGTGAAGGGCTGCCTACGTACCCTTAGAAAGGGATCAAGTCATTCGTAATTCATATTACAAAGGCGCGTTTTCCAATGGTAATAACGTTTAAGGTTGCCGGAATTCCATGAGCGAGGAATTGGTGTGCCATCCATGGAGAGCAGCTGGTAGACGCTGGGAGTGACAACCTTTGAAATCAGGTAAGGGCCCTCCCAATGAGCGCCCATTTTTCCTGCATTGAGCTCCGCAGTGTTCTCGAAGACCTTTCGGAGGACGAGATCGCCTTCGTCAAAGTGGCGTGGCTTCACCTTCTTGTTGTAATATTTAGCGGCTTGTTGTTGATAGTTCTGAATTCGAAGAAGTGCCTTGTCGCGTTCTTCTTCAAGAGTGTCGAGGGTATCGAGCATCATCTTAGTATTGAGAGTAGGATCGTGAACGAGCATTGAGCGTTGTAATGTCGGTACGCCAATTTCCTCTGGTGCAAGGGCTTCCATTCCATGCGCAAGGGAGAACGGTGTCCTTCATGTTGATCGGTGCGGGGAGGTTCGGTGTGACCATAGAACGCCATCTAGCTCGTCGGCCCAGAGACCTTTCTTATCTTCGAGTCGTTTTGTTAGTCCGTCAATGATGATCTTATTGGTCGCCTCAACTTGTCCGTTGCCTTGTGGATAGCGGGGGGGTCGACTTGCACAAACGGATTCTCCACTTCGCGCAAAAACCTTCGAATTGGAGCGAAGTGAACTGCGTGCCGTTATCGGTGACAAACTCATACGGAATTTCGTGCCTGCAAATGATGTTTTTCCACACAAATTTTTGGACTTCGTTTCTTCTGATTTTTGCATAGGCTTCGGCTTCAACCAATTTGGTGAAATAATCCGTCATAATAAGAATGTATTTCTTCTGACGGGACGCAGGGAGAGGTCCAACGATATCCATTGCCCACCTCATAAAGGGGTATGGTGGAGAGGTCGTTCTCAATAGTTCGGTTGGTGCGTGGATGATCGGAGCGTGGCGCTGACATTTCTCATCTAGCAACGAATTTTTCGCAGTTATCGTTCATGGTCAGCCAAAAATAACCATTAGTGCGTATGCGTTGTGCGAGCGCGCGACCTCCAAAGTGATTACCGCCGGAACCTTCGTGAACCTCCCGCATGACATCATTGATTTCTTTGGGACCAACGCCAGTCAAGAGTGCACCAGATTCTGTCCAACGTAAGACGTTGCCATCCAAGAGTGTGTAATGCGCGCAGCGAGTCCAAAGGCGTCGGGCCTCCCACTTGTCCGAGGGGACAATGCCGTCTGCGATAAAACAACGGATTTCTTCTTGCCAATCATGTGGTCATTCTTTGCGGGGTTCGGGATTAGGTTGGGCGTGCGACGATGGCGACGCTTGTTCTTGAGACAACGAAGTTTGTCCCTCTTCGATAGAAGCGGATCCTTGCTCGACCAAGCACTCAACATGTGTTAGTGGTTCACTTGGCGATGGTTCAATGACGAATAGCGTGAGAACGGAAGTGCCATTATCTGTTCTTTGTTTTTGGAGATTTGATCACTGAAGCTCTCATCTTCGATAATCTTTTTTTTCTTTTTTATTATCTTGATTGTTTCAAGAACACCTGTTGACGATAGCAAAGTTGGGGTATGCCAATTTTTTTTTTTTTTGGGGTCGGCGGTTCTGGACGGTTCGTCCTTGATGCCCTTTCTTTGTCTAACTCTATGTATCTGTTAGCACGGTGCAGTGCATCATCCAGAGTCAAAGGCTCATGTATTATGATGTCCTCCTTGAACCGGGAGCCGTGAGCGAGAGCATTACGGAGAGCTGATATTGCTGTGTCGTCAGCAATCGAGAGCTTCGAGACGATTCTTTTAAACCTCTCCATGAAGTCTCGGAGAGATTCGTTGTTCCGCTGGAACATGTTCCAGAGATCGACGTTCGAGGCACCTCGAATCATAAACGTAGAGTGATGTTGGAGAAAGGCGGTGGTCAGCTCGTGATAGCTCCCTATCGAGTTCAGCGGGAGCCGAGAGAACCACCCCTGAGCTTCGTGGGCTAGATTCTCGACGAATAGCTGGCAGCAGCCAGCTTCGTACTCTTCGTTGCTGAAATGAGTTCGGCTGATTGCAAAACTCATTGAAGTTAAAAACGGTTTCGGATCATCTAATCTGTTGTACGGGGTGAACTTGAACTTGTTTACGTAACGAACTTGAACGCGGGAGATCTGTGATGTAAACGGTGAGCGCTGGACTTCTTCGAGCACTCGATCAAGGTTGGGGGTAGAGCTCGTGGCTCGGTGGACTCTTGAAGATAGTTCGTGGACCATTTCCTCTAGGCGTCGTATGGTTTCATCTTCGAGATCGCCCTCAGACTGTCGGATCGGCAGTGTCGGAGTCGGCGGGTTTCCGCTCCTCTGGCCTTGGCCGTCTTGCTGCTCGTCATTTGGCTCCTCTCTACTGCGTCGATCAACGGATCCTACGATAATAGACGCCGGGCGGCGTCTGTGGTTGTCGTATCGGTCGTCCACCGATGGCTGTGGTGGGGGAGGATTCTCGTTCTCGCCGGCGGGGCTGCTGTCGTTTCGGCGCTCGCCCCTCCTTCGCTGGAGCTTGCTGATTTGGTTCTGCGAGGCCTCTTGTACGGCTGCAATCGCCTCGAGCCGTTCGTTTGTTCGTATTTTCTGGCCATCAAGACGATCGAGAATGACCTGCATCATATCATCGAGTCTGTTTCTCTTCATAGGTAAGGGGAGGGTGGCGTTGGGGAGAGTGGTAGCGTTGGGGAGAGTGGTAGCGTTGGTGAGAGCGGCAGTGAGGAGAGCGGCGGCGCTGGTGACCAGCTGGTCTGCGGCAGGTCCGGCTTCGGCGTGTGCAGCTATGAGAGGCTCAGAAGGCGCGTCGGGCGCTGGTGGAGAGATTGTGCTCGGCAGTGAGCCTTCGGTTGGGCTCGGCAGGGAGCCTTCGGTTGGGCTCGGCAAGGAGTTCGGTAGGGAGCTCAGCGGGGGAACTGTTCGTGTTCTCGTTCGCCCCCATCGCTGTTCCGTTGGCTGCTCTGTTACTTCGTTGAGGTTTTCGCCGGGGTTCGTCATGAGTCTTGAAACTTCGAGGAAGTGAGGATCGTCGGTCTTGATTCCTCAAAAGAAGCGCTTTACTCGGCCCCACGGTGGGCGCCAATTGTTTGTACCGGGGATTGCACAACTTAAACAAATAAAGATTTTGTGGGAAAGAGCAAGCAAATTCTTTTATTAATCGGGGAAAACGTGAGATCGTCACTTGAAACAAGTCGGGATCGAGCTCGTTAGTTCACAAGCGAACTAGCAAGCTAAAAGTGNACACCTGTGACTGTCTTCAGGGGCTGGTGAAGGGTGGTACGGTCATTCCGTCGAAGACTTTGCTCGGTTTGGAGGCTGATGCGAAGATGTGGGAGGACAAGGTCCTTGGTTTCGACATCGCCGACGTTTTGGACAGCGACCTCGAGGCTCTTCCAG
>NC_025694.1:12982304-13003112 GCF_000633955.1 Camelina sativa
GAGCTCGTTAGTTCACAAGCGAACTAGCAAGCTAAAAGTGACGAACTGAAAATAGGAATGAATTATACGAAAGACAATAACAGTTTTCGATGCAAAGTATTACTCTTTAGGTATTGTCCGCCCGTCCGGCTCCTGATCCCAATAAATGCTTTCTCCTTTTATAGGAGACTGTTGACCTAGAGTTACCTAGGGTTCCCGATGCGAATTGTCGAGATTGCCCTCTGCGGAAAGTGAATGGCTTTCTCACAATCTTGTTGGGCTGAAATTAGAATTAACTTGTCTTGTTGGGGCGAGTGGCATATTGGGCACAGCCCATATCCAACAGGATGGTAGTCGCGTATATCAACAAAGGGACTTCCTTTTCTGGTTTCGGTCTCATACCGAGAAAAAAATCAAATGGGGAGGGGCTAAGCACCATCCAGAGGACAAAGATGATGGCCAGCGGATGCATCCAAGTTCTTCGTTCCAGGCTTTTCTCGAAGTTGTTAAGAGCCGCAGCCATGGGAAACTGCTGAAATGGACGCCATTCACTCGCTCCAGCTTATTCTAAGAGACTCTTTCAAAGAGTCTGAAGCAATGGACTCTAAAGCTGCTGCAGCTGGGGCGGTTCAGCCACATAAAGATTATATGGCAGATCAAGGGATGCAGGAGATCGGTGCAGTTGCGAGATAGATGGTTAGGCTGATTGAGACAGCGACTGTCCCTAGCTATATTTGCTGTGGATATTGACGGCTGCATCAATGGGTGGAACGACAAGATCGCGGAGCTGACCGGTCTCTCTGTTGAAAAAGCTATGGGAAAGTATCTGCTTCAAGATTTAATATACAAAGAGTACGAAGAAACAGTTGATAGGCTTCTTTCTTGTGCTTTAAAAGGTTTATGCAGTTCTTAAGACTTCCAATCTGTGCAGGGCTCTAACATGCAAATTCTTATAATGTCTTGCGTTTTCAATTATGCAGGAGATGAAGGCAAGAATGTGGAGGTCAAGCTGAGAACTTTTAGTCCTGAGCTGCAAGGGAAAGCGGTGTTTGTGGTTGTCAACTCATGCTCAAGTAAGGACTACTCAAACAACATCGTTGGGGTCTGCTTTGTTGGACAAGATGTAACTAGTCATAAAATTGTTATGGACAAGTTCATCAACATATAAGGCGATTACAAGGCCATCATCCATAGCACGAACCCTTTGATCCCTCCAATCTATGCAGCAGATGAGAAAACATGTTGCCTTGAGTGGAACACCGCAATGGAAAAGCTCACAGGCTGGCCTCGCAGCGAAGTGATTGGAAAAATGCTTGTTAAGGAAGTGTTTGGGAGCTGTTGCAGACTAAAGGGTCCTGATGCGTTAACTAAGTTCATGATCGCTTTGCACAACGCGATCGGTGGTCAAGAAACAGAAAAATTCTCATTCCAGTTCTTTGACCGCAATGGGAAATTCATCCAGGCTCTCCTGACTTTGAACAAACGGGTCAACCCAGATGGTCAAGTCACTGGGGCTTTCTGTTTCTTGCAGATACCAAGTCCCGAGCTGCAGCAAGCTCTAAAAGTCCAGAGGAGACAAGAGAGCGAATGCGTCTCGAGGAGGAAAGAGTTGGCTTACATTTTTCATGTTATAAAGAATCCATTGAGCGGATTGCGTTACACAAATTCATTGCTGGAAGCCACGGATTTAAACGAAGATCAGAACAAGCTTTCTGAAACATGTGTTTCATGGGAGAAGCAGATTTCAAAGATTGTAGGAGACATGGACGTCAAAAGCATTGAAGATGGGTGAGAGTTTTCATTCGTCTTTGTAAACACTTAATTGTTCTATAAAGCTTCATCGCACTACTAAACAAATAACCTCTATTTTTGCTCATCAGTTCATTTGTTCTAGAGAGAACAGAGTTCTTCATTGGCAGCGTCATTGACGCAGTGGTAAGCCAAGTCATGTTGGTAGTGAGAGAGAGAAATCTTCAGCTCATCCGTAACATTCCCAAGGAGATCAAATCCATGGCTGTCTACGATGATAATATAAGGATCCAACAGGTTCTGGCAGAATTTTTGCTAAGTATGGTCCGTTATGCACCCATGGAAGGCTCAGTGGAATTCCATTAACGCCCGAATCTTAAACAAATGGCTGACGGGTTCTCTGCTAAGTTCAGGTACCTTCATCATTCCTCTGTTGACTCTTTCTCTGAGATCAAAGATAAACGCGAATACATAGCTATAACCATCCATTGGATGATATTTTCTTTTTTCACAAATGTGACTGCTGCGGATAAATTTCAGTTTTTGCTAGCTATCCCGTATTAAGAAGCTTGTGACTCGGATAAACTAAAAAGTTAAAAACGCAGTCTTGACCAAGAGCGTTGTCAAATTTTAAAGCCTTATCAACGATTGATTAGCAAACAACAAACACTCTGACTCATTTTGTTAATGTATGTTAGAATGGCGTGTGCAGGGGAAGGTATACCGCCAGAGAAAGTGCAGGACATGTTCCATAGTAGCCGATGGACGAGTCCAGAAGGATTAGGGCTAAGCGTTTGCAGAAAGATTATGAAGCTGATGAACGGAGAGGTTCAGTACATAAGGGATTTCGAACGCTCTTATTTCCTAATCGTTATCGAACTCCCGGTTCTTCTGATGATGATGATGCCTTCTTAGTGATTGGCGGTGGAAGTTTTGACTCTGTTCCAGGTAGGTTTAGAAGGAACGGTGAGGTTATGCGGCCAGAAAAACGTAAGAGGAGTTATAGTTTACGTACACTGTATATATTTTTATAGTCTTATAGAATGTGATGGGAGCTCTTTTGATCATAATAATGTAATATAGAAATGGAAGACTGTTTTTGATTTGTGCAGATAACATTTGAGCGTCAGAGATATCAAATTTGTGCAGATCTCTGTTAATTTGCAAAATTTGCCAAGAAAATTACTGTATACGTTCATTTACTGTCCAAAATACTATATGCAGAGTTCAAATTTGAGCGAACTTCTTAGCCTTAGGGTACTTCGTTCTGTATTTTGAAGCTCTGTTTTATCAAATTCCAAGCTAACGGTTTTTAGTTGTAACTGAACCATTTTGTCAGATGTGTCGTAATTCCAACAAAAGCAAGAATTCAAGTCCAGGTAAGGTAAAACACTATTCATATTCTCGGCGAAACACCTTCTAAGCACCTTTGTTCATCATAGGTTTTTTAAAAATTGGTTATCCAATAAAAACTGCTAATAATGATGATCTCGGACTTGTTTGATGACATTTAGCTTCGACTTTAAAAACTTTTGGTACTATACATGTTTGGAAAGTCTATACACGTCAATCCAAATCGAACTGTGTAGCCATCACAGAATTTAATTGTCTCCCAAGAGACCAAACAAAATATCTCTTGACGACAACCTTTCTCGTTCGTAGTAAAACTAAAAAACTAAAAACAAATAATACTTTTAAAGTTATGTAAATAGTACTATATTTTAACCCGCGGTGTAACGCGGACATATAATTTCTATTATAATTTATATTTTATGTTGTATTTATTTGTTAAATATTGAATATTTTGTAAATAGAGTAATAACTAAATTTTCTAGTTGTTGTGCGGCTAAATATTTATATTATTTTTAACCCGCAATACACTTCATGACCATTTGTTTGTTATATTTAGTTTGTTTTGTTTAGGGTTTGAGATTATATTTTGATTTTTAATTATTATAACAAAAAATAAGGGATCTAAATATATAATCAGTAATTATACGCTGTGATTAAGTCACATTTTTCCTAATGATTTAATTATTTTATACAAGCTTAGTTAAATCAACTTGATTTTATGTCAAATATTCTAATATTAGTAGTATTGATAAATAATTAAATGAGAGTTTAACCCGTGTTAACACACATTTAATAATATTTTATTAATTTCAACATGTTCTCTTTATAACTCATCTACTATATAACCACATTATATAGTATTTTAGAATTTTTAAAATTTATATATTCGTAATAATTAAAATTTTTATGAAGTTTATATATGTTAATTAAATAATTGTCAATCGAAATTTTTCTTACGTTAAGAATCAAAGCTCACAAATTTTGGAAAACAAAATGGGAATCAAATTGTTTTTTTCTTTGTTTACGAAGGATTTAGATATATAATATCTTCAAAATACAACATAATGTATGGTTAAATATATGATAGTTTATATTTTCATATTGATTGCTGTTATTTTTTTAATTAAAATGAAATGTAAAATATTTAGGAAACAAAATCTGGAATAATATTAGTTTTGGAAATTTTTTAGGGGTTAATGTTGTAAATAACTTTTTAAATAAACAAAACTAAAAGGGCATAACACAAAATGTACTTCAAAAATGTTAATCTAGATTTTAAATTTATAGCAATACAATATTTAAAATTTGATACATTAATATTTTAGATGTCTTGAAATTTAAATAACTTTAAATAAAGCATAGTATACCTAAAAAAAAGCCAAAATTCTGATATTTATTTTGTGTAAGTCCTTATAGAAATAAGCATAAATATTCATATGCAGAAAAATTATAAGAAAAATATGTATATATATATATATATAAAGTATATAATAATAATAATATGTATATAGTTTAGAAATTTACTGAAAATAACCACACAAAAAAAAAAAAACTCGATGGCTGATCGAGCAAAACAAAGAGGATCGACTGTATAATTCAGTTTATATGTTGATCGTTCTTCATATATATAGTTTTATTCGATGACATCGATTGCTCTTGATTACTTGGCCAACTGCTAGCCTTCAAAACTTCGGAAATCTACAAATATTTGAAACATACGTTTCAAAACAGTTGTAGCATTTTTTCATAATAAGAACGATCTTCACATGTGTTTACCCGTTCTCCATCGGTTATATAAACTAAACTTTGAGATTGCTGTAGTTTGTCTTGAAGTACTCGATCTAGTACATCTGGTATCCTTCTTGGATGATAGTAGACGCGCGTCTTTCCCGAATGACTTAATTTTTATAGTAACGAATAGGTAATTACTAACATAATCAGAATATCCGAAACAGAAGCAAACTAACTTATACGTGCTATGTAATTTATGTATGAAACTTACGCATGGACTTATTAACGGGACCGTCTTCATTGCAAGAAAGAAAAAGAAGATGAGAAATTAATACATAATCTGGTGGTTCAAGAAACCTTCATATTCATCTTGCAAAGTTTAAGGAAGATCCCAAATGGAAGAGGGCAACAAATTAAATGGTTTAAATTCCTGGACTCGTCTGAAACATATAAACATATATATGCAACAACAACAAAAAAAACGTAACTTCCCTAACATGTACTATATATTTTCTGCGTACATTAATGAGAATGTTGTAGTAGTTAAGCAATTCCTTCTTCATTTAGTACTCTGCGATTAGCTTTACCCCTCTGATAAAAACATATTGTATATATTCATATATTTACTCTATCATACCATATTTTATAACTAGTACTATTTTATATCTAATGAGATTTTGTTATGTATGATTAGTGGATGCCCATTAAAAATCCATTAGAAGTCCATTAGGTAAAACCTAATGCTTGTTCACCAAGTTGTATCCCTATATATAATATATTATGTTTAATGAATGAGATAAGCTTTCTCCTAAAATCTATTATTATAACACGTCATCAGCATGCTCTAACCTTAGCCGCCTAAAAAAAACCTAAATCTAAACCATATGTCTCTCATCGATGCCGTCTTCTTTTTCCGATGATGTCTCCGACCTTCAGCATCACTTATTCTCATCCCGTCATCAAGATAAAATTTGCTGTTGCAACATGAGTTGATGGACAAGCAATTGGTGGAGGCTAGGGTCTTTGTCTCTGAGTTCTTATGAATAATCTTCATGTTTATCGAGATAAGTACCATCTTCATGTTTTATGATTAGCAAACTAATAAGCATCGTATAGCTTCATCGTGAATAGCTTATAAAAAAATAATATATAAATATATATATTATATTTGTTGATGATACATATATGCATATTATACAGACGGAACGTGTATGTGTATTGTGCATATGTAATAAAGTAAATAATTTAATTATATTTCTTTGTAAAACTTTTTAGATTTTAAAATAAAATCTTTAAAGAACAAAGAAAAAAAAAACATTTAATAAGATATGATGCTTAATATTTATTCAGCGTTCATTATATGATTGTTTATAATGTTTATGATTTACTTTATTTGTTTAATCACAAATTTAAGTCTAATAATAATTAGATATAATAACATGATTTAAATCATATCTCCAACCCTCTTTAGTGATTATATTGAAAATTTAGTAATAAATTTTTAAATAATAATTATTGGTCATGTTTTCTTGAGATCACTTCTATAAGAAGGTCTAAGTCCAAGTATATGATCATAAAAATTCACTTATTTTTTAGAATAATGTAAAGAAAATAAATGACTAAAAGTCTATAAGAGAATATATACTAACAACTTAATTCCACTTATAACCAAGATTATAATAGAAGATAATATCATTTATGGAAAGATATTAGAAAATACATAATTTACTTGTCACAAAATATTGTTGTCATGTAGATACAATATAGTGAATATATTTTTAAAAATACAAATTTTGTTATCTGTGACTAGTAAAATTATGAGATGTTGATGAATCATCATGAATCACATCCTATTGACTTGGTTTATTCTTTGAAGTGAATATTTCTTTATACTATAAAGTAAAAAGGAAAATGATCACACTAATGATAAGAAAGTTACTATCAAAATGGTCATGATGTGGATATGATATATATATAAGGTCGCGGTTAAGTCGACTAGTATCTCCATTATAAGTGGATAATAAGTACATGAGGTACTTATCTCATATATATATATATATATATATATATATATGACGATGAAAAGAAGTAGTAGAAAACATATTAAAAGCTCTTGAAGAGTATATATACTATTGTCTATGGAAATACAATTTGATATTAATGTGTTACAGTCTCTCAATTAGTCTCAAAATCATAAGGGTCTAAGATATATAATACATGACCCAATTTTGAGAATGTGATTGATTACAAAGTGGGATTCAAATCGAGATTGATAGACATGAAGTGTCATTAATCTCGAGGGGAAGAATTACGTAATCCCACATACAAAGGTGATGAAACAGATATAAGATTATGTTCACATCAAAAATGAGTTTAATTACTCATATGATAGTTCAAATTTTGAGGATTTGAAAAGTAATCATGTTGAGACAATAAGCGAAAAATACTTTGAAATCATAAGTATTACCCAAGACAAGAAAAATATTTTAGAGATTACATGCATTATCTAGAAAAAAATGCTTTGTGAAAATCTCACTGTTTGGCATGACCGGTTAAGTCATTCCGGTTCAGTAATGATGCAAAAGAATAATCAGAAATTTCTGAAAAGATTCATTAGAGAACCTAAATATTTTTCCTAGTGATTTCTTATGTGTGCTGATAATGTCGATTTTCTGGTACGTATACAAAGGAATATTGTGGACTGATCATCCACTATATATGTTTGTTATCAATATGCAATCTTGAGTTTGCGAAAGTATTTGGTTAATTGACAATGGTGGTGAAACCATGCTAAATAATTGACCGAAATGACTCTACATGTCAAGAAATTCGCATCGGGCCAATGAATTATCATGAGTATCCCCATTATAATTGGTTTGGGTCAGAAGCCAGATATATTCCATCTAAAATGTGTTATTTGAGTTGCTCCACCACAGTGATATAAGATGGGATTTGAAAAAAAACTGTTGGAAAAATGTTGGATAGAAATCTCTTTTAAAGATTGAATATCTCGAGAGTTTGAGGCTCGAGATGCAGAGACTGCTGTTTCAGTGAGTCAGTCTTTCCAACATGAGGGAGAGAAAATAAACAGCTGAAAATAAATATATTGAGACAAATTATCTTGATCCTCATACTTTGAAATGTGCGCTAGAAATTGAAAAAATAATTTATTTGCAAAGAATAGCAAATATGCTAGGAGGCATTTTCTGATCTTGAGTGACAAAGTCACATATACCAGCTGTGCTCCAATTGAAATTATATCCTAGAAGTATAAAATCAACTGCTAGTAAGTCTAAGGATCGCATGAAGTGTGATAGACTTATGGTTCCATTTATAAGAATACTCGGTAAAGAAAAGGAGCATAATTTAATATGGCACCGAGGAAGCAAAGAGTTATGAAAAATCTCTAAAAGAGATGTAGACATGAGTAAGAAAAGAGATTCAGTTACCTGAGAATGATAATAAAAGGAAATCTCAACAAGTTGAGTCATGTCTAGAATGAAAAGGAACCAATAAGCAAATCGACGTCGTAATATGTTTGCATGCAGTGTTGCAGTTGATGATGTTATTGATGAAAATCGAGGATCATAAGCCGCGGTTAATAGAAAATGTTTTATTGAAAAGTGTACACAAAGAATAATTGGTTAATCATTGAAAGAAGTAACTATTTGAGATAGTTCAATCTCTTAAAGAGATAATATTTGGACTTGTAGTCCTTACACTTGAAATTGTAAAATGAGTGGAACATAAGTGGATCTTATGAGAAATTATGTACGTGTAGTAGTACAATGATTCTCAGAAAATACTTATGAGAGATGTACTCTCATTTGGTGGAAGCAATATTTTATAGTTCCCGAGAAATTTTTTTTTGACACCTTTGAGGAGAAAATGGTGAAAGTTTATCTCTATGAGAGAATCATGGGTTGAGATCATTGTTGTTGATCTTTGGGATCTCATAGTAGGTTGAAAATAAATCGGTAACAAGATAAGTGAATATCTTAGGGTTGTGTAAATCCGAGATTGAACACTAATTGTAATTGTGTTCAAGAAATATTTTCAAGAAAGTTTGAGGACGTAGGCATTTGTTGAACCTCTTTAAAAGAAAAATTATATGTGTCTCGTCTGCACTTACAAGTGGTTCTTATTAAAAGAAAGCTATAAGAACAAGTGCGATATATGTTGATCATGAAAAGATTATCTGATATCCAGTAGAGATTTCACATACCAAGGAATATATGGAGAAATAATCAGTGATGAAATATTACCCCTGAAAGATGGAGAAATCAGATTATATAAGATCAGATATTTCATGAAATTACTTGAGGTTACAGATTTGACATCTGATGAAAGAGATGTTATCTCAGGATGCTTACATCATCTTACATAGAAAAATTGTCTTGTAGTACCATATTAAGAAGAAGAGTTAAAAGAGAAAGTTTTACAAGGAGATTATGAATAACTCCTTTGCATAAGATGATTTTTTGGAAGATTCTATGTAATAAAAGAAGATTTGGGCTTAAAGTTCAAATATATATTCTATATGAAACAGGTTCAAATGACTTGAAGTTCAATGACCCAGAAGAATATATGATGATCATATGAGCTTTTACCTGAAAGCGCTGTTTATAACAGTTCATAAAAGATGATATATATGATCATAATGTATAACCTGAAGATGATGCTTTCAGGGGGAGAAATATGATCATGTGCGTGGTTGTACTCTTTTTCCCTTATCATGGTTTTTATCCCATTGAGTTTTTCTATGAAAGTTTTTTAACGAGACAACAAAAGAACACGCGAAAGATAAACACCTGAAGAGGAATATTATGATTCCAATGGTGAAAGAGTATCATCTTTAAAGTTTTTGACATACATTGATGATATCGTGAGAGATGACGATAATGATCAAGATGAGTCATTTAGGAGACCAATAGCCTGCAGAAGAATGGTTATGTACGGTGATATACATGTCCTACAAATTTGTTCAAGTGAAGATTTGGTGAACCATTTACCAAGGCATATCCAACAATTACTACTAAGAAGCTACTTCATCATATTGGATCGGTCATCTCAAAGATTTCAAGTAATGTACTCAAGAGGGGGAGTAAAAGCGCTGCATTCTTTTTCCCTTAATCATGGTTTTTCCCATAGAGTTTTTCTGGTAAAGTTTTTAACGAGGCAGCATCTTACGCGCATTTACTTCTATTCTTTTACAATGGACATCCAAGGGGGAGTGTTATGTATGATTAGTGGATGCCCATTAAAGATCCATTAGAAGTCCATTAGGTAAAACCTAATGCTTGTTCACCAAGTTGTATCCCCTATATATACTATATTATGTCTAATGAATGAGATAAGCTTTCCCCTAAAATCTATTATTATAACAGGTTTCTATTTATAATTTATAAAAACATGTACATTACTTAATTAGTTGGAACGATGTATTCTAGACCATGATTCAGATTTCAGAATCTGTAGGCGCATTAACCCCCATTTCTTTCATTACGTCTAGATCTGCCTGTAAAACCATACTGGTATGTATTATGTATACATATTATCATTGTGTAAATGGGAACAATATTGAATTGAAATAGGAAAATCAATAGTGAAACCTTAATTATAATGCCGGTAAGAGCCAGCGCCGACTTCTCCAGCTTTTCTTTTTTCTTCCGGTCATATTTACATCATAGAATGTACTTATGTTACACGCAATATTAATGACATTATATAGGTAACACCAGAAACGTAATTTATTACTGAAACAGCAAGTTACCTGGTACATGGATATCGTTGTGTATTACACCAAAAAAAAAATGGATATCGTTGTGTATAAGTATTTTAGCATCTTCCTTGGACACCCTCGATCCGAAACCAAATGCTAAATCAGCTAAATCTTTTATATTCTTAAAATTAAACATGCGCACACACACATACACACACAGACATATATAAAGACATGCTCGGTTAAGTCATAATATTTGCACATGCAAACTAACGTAATTTTTTTGTATTAGAAAATTTGTAGTAAGGAAACCCTTGTCGAAGAGAGATATCATTGTTGAAACTTCCCGTAAAAGCATCAATAGTTTTCGATCATTAATTGGTAATTTTTCGCATTAGATTTGTATTTTTATCTCTTTTTTTCACTTGAAACTTGCAAGTACTTTGGATGCCAATTTTTGTTTGTTTAAGTGGCCTTTCGGATATTTTTCTCCATTTTTTTGGGAGCCTTCTTTAGATATATCGAATTGGTAAGGCATTTCTCACTATAAGTTGTTAAGTTATTGGTAATGGGCATTCAATATAGAGAATTAAGAGACATTTCTAAATAATGTAAGGTACGTTTTAGTTGACGTTTAGAAAATAATTCATTTTTCTTTCTTTTTTCTTCTTTCTTTTTTTGGGTGAAAACTAACTTATCTTTCTTGTTAACTTTTTATTCTTGTCGACCTAGCACAACTCGACATGTGCCATTCATGTTTCTCAAGAAAACATTTGAAGTAGTCTCCTATATCTTCGTTACAAGGTAGTCTTGTGTACGGTCCATTAGAAGAGAGAGATACACAACCTAATAAGAAAATGACAAATCGAGGTCGATGACCATTGCTCATATAGTCATACCTATCTACATACATGTTTTGGTGGTGGTGTGTTAAGGCAGGCTAGTACGCTAAACTTACTTTTTGTAGGCGACTCATTCAAGACAAAGACACACTGCACCACATCAAATTATCCCTAGACACATCAAATAAATTTTCATCGAATGAAACTATTTATTTCGTTTAAAAGTTTAAACACATTTATATTTTATAGTTATTCGTGTAAAACATTCTCAAAATGATCAGCATTCTTTTTTATGATATTACCTGAGCATTGATTTTCTCTGTAAAATGTTATAGGACTCAATAATCATGTAAATTTATTTTGACAGGTAAAATCTTCATTTCAATAGTATATATATATATATATATATATATATAAAGCCAAATAAAACTCAACACACGATAACAAACCTTTAAGTCAAATATTTTAAATTTGTCGGCAGATCATAATTATTGATAACGATTTGTGGCTGAATATAAACTGCATGATTAGGATAAAAGATCAAATGTTTTTATAAACCAAATGGTAAAGTAGTTGGGACGCGGGGAAAAAAAAAGAGGAATCTCAATTAATTTCACCACCTGCCTTACCCTACTCTTTTTTAAACCATGTTGAAATTCTCGTTAATTTGTCCTTTTTTTTCAAAAACAATGAGATACCCTTTTAATTTGTTTTCTACAACTCATACATCATAGAAAAATCGAAAATTAAGCATCGATGATAACATTTAAAAGAAAGAAAAAAAAAACTAAATTTGAAATCTTGAGTACTGTCTTTTTAGTTAATACGCTGTAATCTTTTTTCTTCTAAATTCGTGTTTCATCCATGTATAACATTAGTTCATGTTTGGATTGTTTAACAAATTATTTAGCAAACCCTTTTTTTTTTTTTAAAAAAAACAATGTATGTCTCATAATTTAAAGACCTTCGCATTTTTTATGTGTTTAATTAATCAAATAACTTTGTATATAGAAACATAAATTCGTAGTTTAATATTGTATCTTAACTCTTAATTAAGTATATAGAAACATAAATGAATAATATTTAATAGATACGTATTATGTATATGGCCTTATGTTAAAAATTCGTGTATATATTTATTTTTAAACTAACGTGCATATATAATATAAGATTGGTACGGTGAATTTTTTTTGAGTTTTTAGTAAGCTTGATTAATAAGTACACATTTGGAAATTCCTGCCTAGGAATACGTCAAAACGACATTGATCAAGGTATACATAGTCTATACTACATGTTATAACTTATGACTAATGACTCTATCTTTGGTATTGACTTAGTCGGTGATAAAAAATACTCTAGCTACACATGCATTTTTTTGTTATGATTAAAGAAAATGATATATAACTATATATATAGGGTTGAAAAAACATGATAGGCAATTTGAAAAAGAAACACTTGCTTCGCACTCATTAATTACCTTGAAGAAAAAGAAACACTTACATGAGGAATTGTATGAGAAATTCAAACTAGTGTATGATGAATGTATAAGGCCTCAACCAATTCTCATTAAATGCTCATTTTTGCTCCTATAAATAGATTTAGTAAGTAGAGTAAGGTGAGTAACCAATTGCACTGAACAAAGAAGTGAAGAACAACCAACTGATTCTGAGAGTAGAAAAAAAAATGGGGAAAGTTTCTAGGCGATTAGGGTTTTTGGGTTTGTTGCTTGTGGTGCTCATTATTGGAGTTGCGGAATGTAGGAGACTTGAGAAAGAGACTTGGGGAGGAGGTGGTTTTGGAGGAGGTGCTGGAGGAGGATTCGGTGGTGGAAAAGGTGGTGGTGGGGGTATTGGCGGAGGAGCTGGTGGAGGGTTTGGTGGTGGTCACGGTGGAGGACTTGGCGGTGGTGCTGGAGGAGGTCATGGTGGCGGTTGTTTGTACCGGGGATTATACAGTTTAAACAAATAAGATTTAGTGGGAAAGAGCGAACAAGTTCTTTATTAATCGGGGGAAACGTGAGATCGTCGCTTAAACAAGTCGAATTAGAGCTTGTTAGTCCACAGACGAACTAGTAAGCTTAAAAATGACGAACTGAAAACAAGAACGAATTATACGAAAGATAATAGCAGTTTTCGATGCAAAGTATTGCTCTGTGGGTATTGTCCGCGGGTCTGGATGATCATCCCAATAAATGCTTTCTCCTTTTATAGGAGACTGTTGACCTAGGGGGGTCTAGGGTTTCCTTCATGAATTCCCGAGATTGCCATTTTGCGGGAATTAGTGACTTGCTTCCAATCTTGTCGGGCCGAGAATACAACTAATGATTCTCGTTGGGCCGAGTGGCATATTGGGCGTAGCCCATATCCAACAATAGTCCCCCCCTTAGTCCGGAGAGTGGCAGTCCTTCTGCGATCGGCAGGCATACTTAAATCGTCCGTAATATGCCTGCTCGGCACAGATTGTCTCGGTTTGCCTTTGGGGATGAAATTGCTATAGTAGCTCTTTTTGTAAATGCCAGGCTCGTCTTTCAAGAGACACCGTGAATATCCAACGGTCCTTACTTTGAGCGCGGTATTCGATGAATTTCTGGAAACGGGGCATGTCGCAGATCGAGGTGACGGATTATGGCAGTAAAATTTCCGTTTTATTTACTTATTTATGTATCCACTCTCTTCTCATTTTTCTTCACTTCCTCCACTTCCATAAGAAGGTAACTTTCTCTCTCTTTCTTTTATTTTTATGCCTATGCTTCTTTCTCTCTCCATTTTTCTTTTGTTTGCTCTCTCTCAATCCCAAGCTTCCGCCGTCCGATCCCTTGTGTGAGGTCTCCCATAGTCGGCCGAGATGGTCTTCCTTTGGTTACCGATCTCCGAGAGCGGATGGTTACCGACGACCATGCTAGATCGACGGATGGCGATCTTGAGATGGACGGCGATGGGGTCGCTGGCGGTAGAGAGAGGGGTCGGCATTCTGAGCCGAGATCGATGGTGGACGGCAGGCAGATGAAATCTCGGAGATCGGCGGTCGTTGGTGCCAACAAGGGCGTTCGTGAGGTCGATGCCGCTCTTCTTGGGGCGACCTCAACTGAGGTGGATGTTGAGCTCGGCATTGAGCGGAGGTCGGCATCGATCTTTGGTTCCTCCGATCGCGAAGTCGGCGGTTTGGAGTTGGAGATGATTCGTCGCGGCATGGATCGAGGCATCGACCTGCACTTGCTCTGCGGATCTGGTAATTTTCGTGGCATTGAGAGTGATTTGAGTGAGGTCGGCAGCTTGGTCGTCGGAGGGCGGCGCATCGTCGATAATGAGGTCGGCGGACTTCGAGAAAAGAGCTTGCGCGGCGACATGGAGGTCGGCACTCCGGACGATGCTGAGGTCGGCAGCTTGGTCGTCGGAGGGCGGCGCATCGTCGATAATGAGGTCGGCGGACTTCGAGAAGAGAGCTTGCGCGGCGACATGGAGGTCGGCACTCCGGACGATGCTGAGGTCGGCATCGCCGAGATCGATGCTCAGGTCGGCACTCCGGACGATCATCATGAGTGTAGCACCACCCGAATCGAGATCGACGACATGATCGATCGGTGTTGTTCGAACTCCGACGCGAGAGGAACTCTTGGAGCGTCGACTGCTGCTGTTCCTTCGACTTCGCTGATTAAGGGAAGATCTCGGCGAAGGGACGAGGATGATTTTCGCGAAACAGGGCGGCACCAAGGTCGGCGGGATGGTGATTTGGCTGCTGAGATCGGCATTCCCGTGAATGGGGCACCAGCTCGGCGGAAAGGCGAGCTCGAGGTCGACATAGTTGAGAGCATTGGTCGACTTGATTCCGGTTTCGTTGATATCTCCCACGAGTTTGATTCCGACGATGGCGACCCAGATCTTATGATGGGAGGGCGCTGAAACACGGAGATATTGAGAGATCGGCATGATTTGAGCAAGTTCGACACTCGCGATATTGGGTCGATCGGAGGAGATCACATTGAGTTCGACTTTCGGGAGAGAGAGCGGCTGAGAGCCGTGGTCAGCCAAATATCGGGGACTGGAGATCGGCCCTCGCCAAGACCACCAGTTTCTGTACGCACGCGTGGCAAGACTCTTGCAGGAATCCAACGCGCTTTCTCCAAGGAATATGGGGCTTATAAAGACGTATTCGATGACGTTGGTGTCGACATTGGAGCAGAGTGTGGAGATCTTGACAGCTTGGCCAAAGACTACAATTTTGCTGATATTCTCGAGTTCAGCGAGGATAGCGACAGTGGTTCTGGTGGGAGTCCTATGGATGTTGTCCTGACTGAGGATACTGGTCCTCGTTCGGCTGTCTTGGGTCTTAGTGCTGCGTCGATTGCTGCCAATCTTTCAGTCGGTCTGGCCGATCACGGTCCTTCGTTGTGCACATCGGATAGTATTGCTGAGATGGCGCGGTGGTGTAAGATTCCCGAGGGACTGGTTTTCCGGGTTCCTGAGTCTCACGAACGTCCTTGGACGCCTCCGACAGGTTTCATTGCGCTTTTTGAGCATTACTTTACTGAATGCGGTCTTTGGTTCCCTTTGCCGGAGTTTTTGATACGCTATTGTGCGAGGCGTAGAATTGCCATTTCTCAGCTTTCTGTGGGAGGTATCCGTAATGCGGTCGGTTTGGCGATACTTGGAAACAACTGTGGTATAGAGGTTGATGTGCATTTTCTGGAAGAAGCCACCAAGTTCACAAAGGTTAGAGGTAGTCCGGGATACTTCTACACCAGTGCTAGATCGGGTCATCAGATAATCGTCGGGGTTGAGAAAAAGATTCGTCGTTGGCAACGTTATTTTTTCTTTGTCAAGCGGNATTCGATGACGTTGGTGTCGACATTGGAGCAGAGTGTGGAGATCTTGACAGCTTGGCCAAAGACTACAATTTTGCTGATATTCTCGAGTTCAGCGAGGATAGCGACAGTGGTTCTGGTGGGAGTCCTATGGATGTTGTCCTGACTGAGGATACTGGTCCTCGTTCGGCTGTCTTGGGTCTTAGTGCTGCGTCGATTGCTGCCAATCTTTCAGTCGGTCTGGCCGATCACGGTCCTTCGTTGTGCACATCGGATAGTATTGCTGAGATGGCGCGGTGGTGTAAGATTCCCGAGGGACTGGTTTTCCGGGTTCCTGAGTCTCACGAACGTCCTTGGACGCCTCCGACAGGTTTCATTGCGCTTTTTGAGCATTACTTTACTGAATGCGGTCTTTGGTTCCCTTTGCCGGAGTTTTTGATACGCTATTGTGCGAGGCGTAGAATTGCCATTTCTCAGCTTTCTGTGGGAGGTATCCGTAATGCGGTCGGTTTGGCGATACTTGGAAACAACTGTGGTATAGAGGTTGATGTGCATTTTCTGGAAGAAGCCACCAAGTTCACAAAGGTTAGAGGTAGTCCGGGATACTTCTACACCAGTGCTAGATCGGGTCATCAGATAATCGTCGGGGTTGAGAAAAAGATTCGTCGTTGGCAACGTTATTTTTTCTTTGTCAAGCGGGACGAGATTTCGTTTGACGATTTCGCTGTGTTTTGTGCTACTGAGTGGAATATGTTTCCCGGTGGCTTCATAGTTTCTCACTCATACTTGTTTGATTGCCATTTGACTAGTTTCTGACCCTTTCCTTGTTTTTGTTGGTGTTTGCAGAGCCTGTCGTCCGTTTGCGCGCTCATCCTCCAGGTTTTTTCGATAACCTCAGATAGATCCGAACGCTAGGGGCGCTCCATTGGCCTTCGATTACTCAGAGATCTCGTGAGTTTCCTGCTTATTCTGTTGTATCGATTGTTGCTCTCCTTAGTGGTTATTGGGTCGTCACACTTTTGTTTTCCTTTTTAGGTCTACCGCGCTTAGGGATGGGAAAATTTAACACTCGTCTTCCTCGATACGCCGATCAGTTCAAGAAGGCCGTTGATGCTGGGTCTTCTTCGCGTACTGCCGACACTGAAGTCGTTGACCCGTCAGCCGGCGGAGGTGCCGATCTGCGAGTTGCAGGAGATTTGAGATCGGCGGAGGTGGCCGCTATCCGTGCCGACAAAAGGGCTGCCAAGGTTCCTGCTGTTGTTTCGCGTGCGCAGAAGTCACGTGGCGAGGCTTCTGATGCCCTAGCGATCGTTGTCGCTGATTCTGGACGTCCTACTCCATCGAGGAAGAGAGCTTCTCATGGTGAGGTGGTTGTTCCCGAGCCTGAGTCGTCCAAGAGATCTAGGAGGGATAGCATACCGCGCGACACCACTGAGATTGATGATTCGTTCTCCTTTTCTTACAAGACGAAGGATGAGTTGTTCATCAACAATGCCGCTGCTTGTGGTGAGCTTGCTAGCAAGGTTCGCGGCTCCTTCGACCCGCTCCCCTCTGTGGGTTCTCTTTATGATCCCGAGCTGTATCGGTCGTGGGCTCGGAAACACTTCCAGGTTGGCATTTCTCTTTATGTTCTTGATTGAATTTTCCCAATTATTATCTTGATTCTTTATTTCTTGCATTTCAGGATGGCGGTGGCGTGAATCGCATGGTCGTCTCGTACGAGCGTCGCATTGCCGAGCTGGAGAAGCAACTTGCTGATTCTCGTACTTCTGAGCCGTCGAGGAGATCGGCTGAGGAGCTTCGTCAGGATCTTGATAAAGAGCGAGGGGTTTCTGCTGTTCTCACGAAGCAAACTGCCGGTTTCAGGAAGCAAGTGGCCGATTTCAAGGCTTCCTTTGACGCTTCCCGCTCTCGTCTCGAGCAGTTCGAGGTTGATCACGCATTTCAGAGGGCGCAGTTGCAGCAGCTGCAAGCGAAGCGGCATGGCATCGATGTCGAGGTTGCTGGCTACAGGTCTCGTATTGAGAGGATGAGGAAGCACATTATTGACAACAGAGCGGCGCAGGAGTCTCTTCTGACTTTGAGCCAAGTGAGCGGCACCTATGATTGTCTTCAGGAGTTGGTGAAGAATGGTACGGTCATTCCGTCGAAGACTTTGCTCGGCTTGGAGGCTGATGCGAAGATGTGGGGGGACAAGGTTCTTGGTTTCGATATCGTCGACGTTTTGGACAGCGACCTCGAGGCTCTTCCAGAGACTGCGATCGTTCCTACGAACCTTCAGGCGGCGGAGGTTCCCGTGGTCGTAGGAGAGGAGGTCGTCATGGCAGGGGCACCTGCGGGATCAGACGTTCAGGTTGCTGCCGAGCAGTGACTTGCTTTTGTCTTGTTGTTCTATTAGAACCTATTCCCGTTTTGTAACGGATGTTGGGCCGTTTAGGCGATGTATTTTCTTTTTGAACCTTTGAATTATGATTGGACTTGCTTTATGTGTTGTCTTCTGGTTTTATGATATGTGTTCATCATTCAATGGATGTGTTTTTCGAGAATTGCGGTATTGATTGCTTCGCCTCGAAAATTGCACTATTTGTTCTATAAATTGGCCTTCAAGTTGCTCATTTCTCATCATCCTCCTTTCTTGTTTTAAAGATAAATCTCTCCTTTTGAAGGGTAGTTGAGATCAGTAATATGCCTGTGACAACGAGGTCGGCGTGGCTGAGGAGGGCGCGAGAGCGGCTCTCTGTGAGGTCCGACGACGTAGTTCGTTCCGAGATGGAGTTTTATCGCGCTCGGATCCAGAGGTTGAGAGCTTACATTCTCGCTACGCGTCGAAAGTTCGAGCGTCATTTCTGGTTTCATCGTGTTGACGGAGTTATCGGATATCTTGAAACTATGATCGACGAGGGATTTTTGGTCCTGAAATGGAGGTGGGATTGTTTGTTAGAGGAGCGCTCTCGCCGTGAGGCGTCAATGGCTGAGGTGGAGATTCTCTTCCTTGAACCGGACGATCTAGACCCTATTGGGAGCAGACCCTTTGAAGGTCGGCCCGAGCTTGATGCATGCCGGACTCGGGTCGACANAATGGATGTGTTTTTCGAGAATTGCGGTATTGATTGCTTCGCCTCGAAAATTGCACTATTTGTTCTATAAATTGGCCTTCAAGTTGCTCATTTCTCATCATCCTCCTTTCTTGTTTTAAAGATAAATCTCTCCTTTTGAAGGGTAGTTGAGATCAGTAATATGCCTGTGACAACGAGGTCGGCGTGGCTGAGGAGGGCGCGAGAGCGGCTCTCTGTGAGGTCCGACGACGTAGTTCGTTCCGAGATGGAGTTTTATCGCGCTCGGATCCAGAGGTTGAGAGCTTACATTCTCGCTACGCGTCGAAAGTTCGAGCGTCATTTCTGGTTTCATCGTGTTGACGGAGTTATCGGATATCTTGAAACTATGATCGACGAGGGATTTTTGGTCCTGAAATGGAGGTGGGATTGTTTGTTAGAGGAGCGCTCTCGCCGTGAGGCGTCAATGGCTGAGGTGGAGATTCTCTTCCTTGAACCGGACGATCTAGACCCTATTGGGAGCAGACCCTTTGAAGGTCGGCCCGAGCTTGATGCATGCCGGACTCGGGTCGACATATTGCGTCGTTATATTATCCAGTTAGAGTGCAGAGACCATTTCTTCGATGAAAGCAACCGTGCTGAGGGGATTCGCTCGTATCTCGAGGAGATGGTTGATAGGGGTGCGAATGTTCCGATGGACACGCTGGAAAGTCTGCGGAGGGAGTGCCAGGTCTGGCATGTGAAGATCGGCGAGCTTGATCTGGGATTTGAAGACTAAGTTCGCACTTTGAGACTTGTTTGTTTTGTTAGTGTTTGTGTGCCGAATGTGGCCTTTCGTATTTGGCTTTCGTTGCCTTGTTTTTGTGTTCTTCTGGAATAAAAATGTTTATGGAGTAAGAATGTTTTTGTGTTTTTCCTATCTTTGGTATCGAGTTGTACTTTACGGTGCAAGACGTCTCCTGGCTTATCCTATTACGTGTTTCGAATACCAAATGTTTAGGGTGGTAGTCGAGATGAGCTCGTCGTACCTTTTAGGTGCGGCTCTGGTGTCCGGCTTACCCTGTGTGTGCCACGAGGTCGGCAAGAGAGTGCAAGTAAGAACTCGGCTTATACAAACTTAACCGCCTGCTAGCTGAATGCGATCTGGGTCGACTTATTTATGCAGATTATTTCACCGCTGCATCCATGAGGAACGCGTTTTAAATCGTTCCCTTGGCCAGATGGTCGATGTATGAGCTGGACATCTCGCAGAGACGGACTCGTTCGAGAGAGCTCGTATGTTTTGATAGGTTGAAACTTTTGTTTTTAATTTATTGGTATAGCTATGCCGTGTGACGGGCTGCCTACGTACCCTTAGAAAAGGGATCAAGCCATTCGTAGTTCATATTACAAAGGGAGAGCTCGGTAGTACGAGCGTTCTTTTTTTTTCTTTTTTTTTTTTCTTTTTTTTTTTTTGGTAGGCAAGTTCTAATGGTAATAACGTTTAAGGTTGCCGAAATTCCATGAGCGAGGAATTGGTGTGCCGTCCATGGCGAGCAGCTAGTAGACGCCGGGAGTGACGACCTTGGAAATCAGGTA